>NW_006400220.1:128655-134189 GCF_000299155.1 Elephantulus edwardii | reverse complement strand
ACACACTGACAAAGGAGATTAATCAGAACTGGCTTTGACAAGCACTGTGGCAATTGGACAATTAAAACAGACTTTCAAGGGGGGAAAATTGAAGAATGAACTGGGGAGGAGGGTAGAGAAAATAGTGCAGCAATGAATGAATGAAAACCCAAAATCTCTGTAAATGTTCATTAAAATTAATAAAATTTAATAATAAAGTAATATAGAAAAAGCAGCAGTAAAAGACCTAGATAAAGGGAAATATGTTCCCTGTTCATGGATAGGAAGATCCAATATAGTGAAATTGCAATCTTATCAAAAGCAATCTGCATGTCTAATGCAATATCAATTCCTTTTTCAAAGAGACGAACAGGAAATTGTCAAGTTTATTTAGAGTGGAAAGCGACCTTGAGTAAGCAAAGCACTTCTGGGAAACAAAAATGAAGTGGGAGGCATAAAACTCCATGATCCCAAAACCTAGTATACAGCTTCTTACTTTTTGGTACTGAGATCCCTATTCTCTGCTCAATTCTCTGTCCTTTTATCTCAAGGGAAACACCACTTATATCTGGTCAGAGTTGCCCTTAATTCAACTTGCATTCAGAGGAGATCATGGGACAAATTATATCATTGCTGATGTCAGATGGATCCAACAACCAGAGAGACGTGTGTTTTATTGATTATGCAAAGGCATTTGATGGCATGAATAACAATAAGTTATGGATAACATTGTGAAGAATGGGAATTTCAGAACACTTAATTGTGCCCATGTAAAATTTGTACATAGACCAAGAAGCAATTATTGGAACAGAACAAGGGAATATATTCTTCATGATTTAAAATCAAGCGTGTGTATCATCACTGTATCCCTTTTTCATACCTATTCAATCTACATGCTGAGCAAATAATTCAAGTAGCTGGACTATTTGAAGAAGAATGTGACATCAGGAATTGAGGGAAACTAATAATCAACCTGTGTTATGCAGATAACACAACCTTGTTTGCAGAAAGTGAAGAAGACTTGAATTTACTGAAGAAGATCAAAGCCTACGATATGGATTACACCTCGACATCAAGAAAGGAAAAATCCTCACAATTAAAATATCAAAATACAACTGGCCAGCCCATGGTATTACCAATTGCTTGTTGTTGTTGTTATTAGGTGCCCTCAAGTCAATGATGACCCATAGCGACCCTGCGAACAACAGATCTAAACCCTGTCCTATCCTGTGCCATCCTTACACTTCCTGACACACAAGAATCCATTGTGACAGTCACAGTGCCAATCCAAGTGGTCGAGAGTCTTGCTCTCCTTTGCTGACCTTTTGTGTCCCTCCTTCAGTTTTGTACCCCTCCTAAAGCAGCATGTCCCTCTCCAAGGAATAGCCCACCTTGCCACATGTCTGAAGTATGTGAAGCAAAGCCTCATCATCTTTGTCTCCAAAGAGTATTTTGTCTGCATCTTCTTCAAGAAATATTTTTGTTCTTTTTGAAGAAAGGAAACTCCAAACCTGAAGATGACTGAAGCCATCCTGTGGCAACCAAATGGAAATCCTTCCCTGTTTTTGAAAGGCCATATCAAGCTTTCTGTAAGTACGCAGACCTTGGCTCAGAAAACTTTGCTAGAGTCTGAATGTTTAACCTGACTTTTGTTTCCCAGAGCATCCCTGACATTAGGAGGAGACTACAAAAGATGGACTGAGCCATTGGCACAAACTCAACTCAGCATGGTCAACATGACACCCAAGGTACTAAACAACCGAGAATGCCAGACACCTCCAGATGACGCTGTCTTTAAAAATACACCCTGGGCATACTCCAGAGGACCCACCAGACTCCCTCAGCCTCTTGAACTCAACAATTGACATTTCCACCCCAGTCGTCCAGTGAAAGAGACTGATAGACTATGAGGCCATTGATGGGGAGTCCTGAGCTCCCACCAAGCGGCATATTGGGGCAGCCGGTAAACTGCAATGAGGAGAGCGGCCCAGCAGGAGCGGCTGCTCCTAGGACAGGATGCCTGGACTGGGTGCAGGGTCAAAGACCTGGAAAGACTCGGGACAGGGATGAGCTTCCACCTCCTTCCAAGAGCATATGGGCCTAGAGTCTGGAACCAGAAAGGAACTGGTCACCAGGGTATATGAAGATGATGAAAAAGCAGAACTGAGTCAGGCTTATTATGAACTGTGAGCGCTGGATCTTCACGGGGCCAGGCTTTCCACACTATCAAGTTCTAGGGCTGCAGGAGGCCAGCTCATATAAGCTGTTATATGTCAGGATCACAGGAGGGAGGCCTTGAAAACTGTTGTTCTAAGTGGCGGCAGGAGCCCAGGCTTTGCAGACTGTCAAGTTCTGGTCCTGCAGGAAGCCAGCTGTTGCAAACTGTGAAGTGTTGGGCCCACAGGAAGCCAGACTCTTTCAACTGTGAAATACCAGATACCTCCAGACAATGCTGTCTTTGGAAATACCACCGAAGGTAAGACGATTGGAACCCATGAAAAACCCCCAGAATAAAAAGGAGACCAGATAGAGACAAGGGAGAATATTTATTACAAAAAGCAAGGGTACTAGAAGAAGGCCTATCCAAAGTCCTGGGGAGGTCTCTCTTTAGAAGAACTGCCTTCCAATGGGTAGGTTGACAATTTGCTGATTTATCCGAAGACCAAAAGGGCCAGAGTGGGAGGAAGTTCAATCCAGTTTGTTGGTGACTTCTTCATCCTGTTGCCTTCCTCAAGAATACACTGAAGTACCCAGGCAACAGGAACTATGCGAGGTCTCAAAAAGACTTAAAAATTAGTTCTTCTTGAAACTCTGCTGGAATGCTTCAATGAAAAACTAAGTGTTTCATAGGCCATGCTTGGCAAGAGCATGAGAAATAATCTGAAGAAATAAAGATCAAGTTTAAGTTACTGAAAGCCTTCAGAGTGACAATAGGAATAAAGTGGACAACCGAGCCCTGTCAGGAAACCCATCTCTAGTATAGTCAGTGGTTCTTTGGCCTTGCTCTGAATTAAAGTAGCACCAGAAGTAGGCTTAAATTAAGCCCACAAAATTGTGTATGAGAAACTTTATCTAAGCCACTTTTCTCCATCACCTCTAGTAACATCTCTAAAAATGTTTTTCTTTGTAATTCACAAGTGTGTTCTCTCTAGGTTTGCTCCCTTTCCTATAGGTAACCTGAACACTAAGGTTTGTTCCAGACCCTGAGCCTGGTTCCAGAGATAGACTGCCAGCTGAGGAAGCGAGGTTCAACCAGCCACTTTCATTGGACTCAACCTCGCAAGTTGAAAATACTCCCTCAAGGATCAACCCAGATGTTTGTCTTACTGAGGACCTATGATTAGGTCCTCCAATTACCAAGAGAAAGGGGGGAATGTAAGAGTCAAGATTTGTTATATATATCTCTGGTCTGGCCACCATCATAAGTCCTTTGTCCTTGTTTTTCTGAGTTCACTTCCTGAAAGCACCTCAGGAGCAAAGATGTGACTCTAACTCCTCCTGTATGAATCTTACTCCAGTCAGAGCATGCCAAATGTTTGCGCCCTTGCTAATGAGCCTGCTCATTTACAAATTAGCCAATCGCCATACGCCACCTCCATCTTACCTCACAAGTTCCCCAATCCCCTTGTATCTCCCTGCCCCTCACTCAGTCTTTGCCACTCCCAGCACCAATAAAAACCCTTGCCTGGAAGTGCTGGGGGCTCTGCCACATGGCCGCTGAGTCGGTGTGTGTAGATTCCCTGCTCTAGAGTTTGTAATAAAATCCCTCATGTTCTTGCATTGAAAAAAAAGAAATATTTTTGTTCTTTTTATAGTCCATAGGATATTCAGTGCTCTTTTCCAACACCAAATTTCAAAGGCATCAATTCTTCTTCTGTCTGCCATATTCATTGTCCAGCTTTCAGATGCATAGCAAATGATCAGAAAGACCATGGCCTGAATCAGACGCACCTTAGTCTTCAAACTGACATCATTACTCCTCAATAATTTAGAGAGGTCCCATACTGCAGACTTTCCCAGTACAATATATCTCCTACTTTCCTAATTGCTGATACCAAGGGATTGTGGATCCAAGTAAGATGAAGTTGTTGACAGTTTCAATCATTTCTCCATCTGTCATGATGTTGCTTATCAGTCCAGTGAGTTTACATCGAGATGCAATTCATATCTATATTCTTTGATCTCCTGCAACAATTACTTTAAGTCCTCCTCATTTTCAGCAAGCAAGGTTGTGTCATCTGCATAATGCAGGTTATTGATGAGTCTTCCTCTGATCCTGATGCCACATTCCTCTTCATAGAGTTCAGCTTCTAGAAAAATTTGCTTGGCATATAGATTGAATTGTGGAAGAAGAATGGGCAATCTCCTTCAGTGTGATTAACTGCCTCTGAAAACCCATCAGAGGGTCAGCTATGAATCAGTTCCAACTAGTCGGTGCACAGCAACAACAATACAGATTGAATATATATAGAGTGTGAAAATAACCCTGATACATTCCCTTCTTAAGTTTAAACCATGATCAGTTCTCACAACAGCCTCCTGATGCAGGTATAAGTTTCATATGAGCACAATCAAGTGCTCTGGGATTTCCAGTCTTCTCAATGTTAGCCATAACTTGTTATGATCCACTCCAATGAAAGCCTTTGCATAGTCAATAGAGCATAAGTAGACATTCTTCTAGTATTTACTTTCAGCCAGGATCCATTTGACATCAGCAATGATATTCATGTTGGCACAGCCTCTTCCAAATCCTGCTTGAACATCTGGTAGTTCCCTATCTATGTACTGCTCTAGCCATTTTTGAATAATCTTCAACAGCATTTTTCTTCCATGTGATATTAATGGTATTGTTCAATAGTTTCCACATTCTGTTGGATCACCTTTCTTAGAAATAGGAACAAATATGGACCTCTTCCAATGTATTGGCAAGAGAGCTGTCCTCCAAATTTCCTGGTATAGACTGGTGAGCTCATCAAGGGCTGTATCTGTTAATGGAAACAAGGGTCTTACCTTCAATGCATATTCCACTTCTTTCCTCACTACCATTTGGTCTATAGTACTTCCTGAAATTTATCATTGTCAGTCACTTTCTTTTGGTACAGTGACTTTACATATTCCCTCCATCTTTTTTTGATGCTTTCTGGGTCATTCAATATATTTCCCATAGTATTGTGGCTCGAGGCTTAAATTTGTTTTTTAGTACTCTCAGCTTGAGAAATGCAGAGTGAGTTTTTCCATTTTAATTCTCCAATTCTAGATCTCTGTGCATTCCATTATAATACTTTACTTTGTCTTCTCTAGGTGCTATTTGAAATCTTCTGTTCAGCTCTTTTACTTAGACATGTTTTCCCTGGGATTAGGCTTCTCAATGCTCGAGTGTTATTTTAGAGTTCCTTCTGACATTGTTGTTGTTGTTATGTGCCGTCGAGTCGTTTCCGACTCATAGCGACCCTATGCACAACAGCCCGAAACCCTGCTCTATCCTGCGCCAACCGCACCGCCTCTGACACACCCATCCCGATTACCCCAGTCACTGAATCAATCCATCTCATAGA
>NW_006400220.1:110027-122535 GCF_000299155.1 Elephantulus edwardii | reverse complement strand
GGGGGGGAAATTACTGTCTGGCCTGACCACGTGGGACTCATTAACTCAGGCAACAAGGAGGTCCTGGTATCCAAATGAAGGTGAGAATCCACTTACAGAACGAAAAAACACACTCTCTCCTTCAGTTCAGTGACTTTGTGGAAAAAACTGTTCTGTGGCCTGACCATATACAAAACCTTAACTTGGGCAACAGCTAGGTCCTGCGCATCTCGACTGAGGTGAGATGCCATTTCAGGAAGGGATCAGCAGGCTCCTTTATTGGTCATTCAGGTACGTTGGGGGGGGGGGACACTGCTGTCTGGCCTGACCACGAGTGACCCATTAACTCAAGGAACAGGGAGGTCCTGGGCATCTAGACGGAGGTGAGAAGACACTCCCAGAAGAGAACAGGCTACATTCCTGGTCATTCAGGTATTTTAAAGAAACAAATGCTGTCTGACCTGACCACGTGGGATCCCATAACTCAGGCAAAAGGGAGGTTCTAGGCATCTCAAAGGAGGTGACAAGCCATTTCCACTGGAAAAAACAGGCTCCCTCCTTGGTCATTCAGGTACATTGGGGGGGGGCTGCTTTTGGGCCTGAGCACTTGGAACCCCTTAACTCGGGCAACAGGGAGGTCCTGAACATTTTGACGAGGATAAGAAGCCCCTTCCAGAAGGGAATTTCAGGCACCCTCCTTGGTCATTCAGGTACTTTGAGGTGGAAATTCTGTCTGGCCTGACCACGTGGGACCCCTTAATTCATGCCACAGGGGTTCCTGGGCATCTTGATGGAGGTGAGAAGCCACATACAGAAGGGAACAAGAGGCTCCCTCCTTGGTCATTCAGGTACTTTGGGAAATAAACTGCTGTTGGGCCTAAACACATGGCATATTTTAACATGGGAAATAGGGAGGTCCTGGGCATCTCGATGGAGGTGAGAAGCCATTTCCAGAAGGGAACAACAGGCTCCCTCCTTGTTCATTCAGGTACTTTGGGGGAAGAAAATGCAATCTGTCTTTACCCCGTGGGACCCCTTGACTTGGGCAACATTGAGTTCCTGGCAACCCTACAGAGTTGAAATGTCACATCCAAAGGGGAACAAAAGGCTCCCAACGTGGTCATTCAGGTTCTTATTTTGGGGGAAAATACTATCTGGTTACCAGGTGGGACCCTTAACTCAAGCAAAAGAAAGGTCCAGGACATCATGACAGAGGTGAGAAGCCACTTCCGGAAGGGAAAAACAGGCTCAATACGTTTTCATTCAGGTACATTAGGGGGGAAAACTGTTCTATGGCCTGACCATATGGGAACCCTTAACTCGGGCAACAAGGAGGTCCTAGCCATGTCAAAGGAGTCAAGAAGCCACTTCCAGAAGGGTACAACAGGCCCCCTCCTTAGTCATTCAGTTGTTTTGGGGAATAAACTGCTGTCTGGCCTGACCATGTGGGCTCCTTTAATATCCGCAACAGGGAGGTCCTGGGGATCTTGACAGCGGTGAGAAGACACTTACAGAAGGGAACAACAGGCTCTGTCCTTGGTCATTCAGGTACTTTGGTGGGGGTAGGGAATGCTGTCTGGCCTTACCAGGTGGGACCCGTTAACTCGGGCAACAGGGAGGTCCTGGTGTCCCGACGGAGGTGAGAATCCACTTACAGAAGGGAAAAACAGGTTTCCTATTTGGTCATTCAAGTACTTTGCGGGTGGGGGGGGAATGCTGTCCGGCCTGACCACGTGTGAACACGTAACCCAGTCATTGGGGAGATCCTGGGCATCTCAAAAGAGATAAGAAACCACTTTTAGAAGGGAACAACAGGCTCCCTCATTGGTCATTCAGGTACTTTTGGGGGAAGGGGTGAAATGCTGTCAGGCCTGACATGTGAGACCCCTTAACTAGGGCAACATGCAGGTCCTGGGCATCTGGATGGAGGTGAGAAGCTACTTACAGAAGGGAACAACAGGCTCCCTCCTTGGTCATTCAGGTACTTTGGGGGGGGGGGCAATGCTGTCTGGCCTGATCACGTGGGACCCCTTAATTCTGGCAATACGGCGGTCCTGGGAATATTGACGGAGGTGAGAAAACACTTGCAGAAGGGAACAACAGACTCCCTCCTTGGTCATTCAGGTACTTTAGGGAAAAACCTGCTCTGTGGCCTGACCGTATAGGATCCTTTTACTTTAGCAACAGGTAGGTCCTAGGCATCTTGATGGAAATGAGATGCCATTTCCAGAAGGGAACAACAGACTCCCTCCTTGGTCATTCAGGTACTTTGGGGAATAAACTGTTGTCTGGCCTAACCATGTGGAATCCCTTAACATGGGTAACAGGGAGGTCCTGGGCATCTCAACAGAGGTGAGAAGCCACTTCCAGAAGGGAACAACAGGGTCCCTCCTTGGTCATTCAGGTTCTTGGGGGGGGGGACCTGCTGTCTGCTCTGACCACAAAGGACTCCTTAACTAGGGCAACAGGGAGGTCCTGGGTATCTTAGGATGAGAAGCTACTTCCAGAAAGGAACAACAGGCTCCCATCTTCATCATTCAGGTACTTTGGGGGGGGGATGCTTTCTGGCCTTGCTACGTGGTACCCCTTAACTCAGGCAACAGGGAGGTCCTGTGCATCTCAACAGAGGTGAGACACCACTTCCAGAAGGGAACAACAGGCTTCCACTTTGGTCATCCAGATATTTGGGGGGAAAAACCTGCTGTCTGGCCTGACCACATGGGACCACTTAACTCACACAACAGGGAGGTCCTGGGCTTTTCAACGGAGGTGAGAAGTCACTTCCAGAAAGGAACAATAGGCTCTCCTTGGTCATTCAGGTACTTCGGGGGCAAAAACTGCTCTGTTGCCTGACCATATGGGAACCCTTAACTCAGACAACAGGGAAGTCCTAGGCTCTCAACGGAGGTGAGATGTCCCTTCCGGAAGGGAACAACAGCCTCCCTCCTTTGTGATTCAAGTATTTTAGTAAGAAAACTGTTGTTTGCCCTGATCATGTGGATCTCCTTAACTCAGGCAACAGGGAGGTCCTAGGCATCTCAAAGGAGAAGTCACTTGCAGAAGGGAACAACTGGATTCCTCCTTGGTTATTGAGGTACTTTGGGGAGAAAACTGCTGTCTCACCTATCCACATGGGACACCTTAACTCAGGCGACATGGAGGTCCAGACCATCTCGAAGGAGGTGAGAAGTCACTTCTAGAAGAGAACAACAGGCTCCCTGCTTGGTCATTCATGTAATTTAGGGGGAAAACTGCTGTCTGGCCTGACCACGTGGGACCACTTAACTTGGGAAACAGGGAGATCCTGGGCATCTTGACTGGGATGAAAGCCACTCCCATAAGGGAATAATAGGCTCCCTCCTTGGTCATTCAAGTACTTTGGGAGAAAAAAATTCTGTCTGGCCTTACCTCGTAGGACCACTTAACTCAGGCAACAGGGAGGTCCTGGTATTCCAACAGAGGAGAGAAGCCACAACCAGAAGGAAACAAAAAGCTCCAACCTTGGTCATTCAGGTACTTTGGGGGGGGGAAACTGATGACTGGCCTGACCACGTGGGACCCCTTAACCCGCACAACAGCGAGGTCCTGGGAATATCTACAAAGGTGAGAAGCCACTTCCAAAAAGGAAGAATAGCTTCCCTCCTTGGTCATTCAGGTACTTTGAGGAAAAAGCTGCTGTCTGGCCTGACCACTTGGGACTCCTTTACACGGCCAAAAGGGAGGTCCTGACATCCTGATAAAGGTGAGAAGCTACTTTCACAGAGGAACAATAGGCTCCCTCCTTGGTCATTCAAGTACTTTGAGGAAAAAAACTGCTGTCTGGCCTGACCACGTCGGACCCCTTAATTCAGGCAACAGGGAGGTCCTGGGCATCTCAATGGAGGTGGGAAGCTACTTCCAGAAGTGAACAACAGGATCCCTCCTTGATCTTTCAGGTACACTGGGGGGGAAATGCTGTCTGGCCTTACCACCTGGGACCCCTTAACTCAGGCAACAGGAAAGTCCTGGTCATCAAGACAGAAGTGAGAAGACACTTCCAGAAGGGAACAACAGGCTCTCTCCTTGGACATTCAGGTACTTTGAAGAAACAAATGCTGTCTGACCTGACCACGTGGGACCACATAACTTAGGAAAAAATGAGGTTCTTGGCATCTCGACAGAGGTGAGAAGTCACTTCCCGTGGGAACAACAGGCTCTCTCCTTGGTCATTCAGGTATTTTTTGGGGGGGGGGAAATGTTGTCTGGCCTGACCACGTGGAGCCCCTTAACTCACACCACAGGGAGGTCCTGGGCATCTCGCAGAATGGAACAGGCTCCCCCCTTGGTCTTTCAGGTACTTAGATGAATAAATCGCTGTCTGACCTAACAACGTGGAATCTATTAACATGGGCAACAGGGAGGTCCTGGGCATTTCAACGAATGTGAGAAGATACTTCCAGAAGGGAACAACAGGCTTCCTACTCGGTCATTCAGGTACTTAGGGGGAAAACTGCTTTATGGCCTTACCATATGGGAACTCTACTCATGCAACAGGGAGGTCCTGGGCAGCTCGATAGTGGTGCAAAGCCACTTCCAGAGGAAAACAACAGGTTCCCTCCTTGATCATTCAGATACTTTGGGGAGGGGATGCTGTTTGCCCTTATCAGGCTGGACCCCTTAACTCGGTCCAAAGGAAGGTCCTGGGCATCACGACAGAGGTGAGAAGCCACTTCCAGAAGGGAAAAACAGGGTCACTCCTTGGTCATTCAGGTACAATAGGGAAAAAACTACTCCGTGGCCTGACCATATGGGAACCCTTAATTCAGACAACAAGGAGGTCTTAGGCGTCTCAACGGAGGCAAGAAGCCACTTCCAGAAGGGTACAATATGTTCCCTCCTTGGTCACTTAAGTACTTTGAGGAAAAAGTGCCATTTGGCCTGACCACTTGGGACCTCTTAACTAGGGCAACAAGGAGGTCCTGGCATCCCAACGGAGGTGAGAAGCCACTTTCAGAAGGAAACAAGCTCCCTCTTTGGTCATTCAGGAACTTTTGGGAAAAAACTGCTGTCTGACCTGACCACAAGGGATCTCTAAACTCGGGTAACAAGGAGGTCCTGGCGTCCAGATGAAGGTGAGAAGCCACTTCCAGAAGAAAACAACAGACTCTGTCCTTGGTTATCCAGGTACTTTGGTGGAGGGAGGGAATGCTGTCAGGCCTTACTTACCACGTGGGACCCCTTAACTCGGGCCACAGAGATGTTCTGGCATCCCTACAGAGGTGAGAAGCCACATCCAGAAGGGAACAAAAAGATCCCAACTTAGTCATTCAGGTACTTTGGGCGAAAAAAATGCTATCTGGCCTTAACATTTGGGACCCCCTTAACTCGGGCAAAAGGAAGGTCCTGGCATCACAACAGAGGTGAGAGGTCACTTCCAGAAGGGAAAATAAGGCTCACTCCTTGGTCATTCAGGTACATCTGGGGGGAAAGTGCTGTGTGGCCTAACCATGTGAGATCCCTTAACATGGAAAACGGAGGTCCTGGGCTTCTTGAAAAAGGTGAGAAGACACTTCCAGAAGTGAACAATAGGCTCTCTCCTTGATCAGTCAGGTACATTAGCGGGGAAAATGCTCTGTGACCTGACCATATGGGAACCCTTAACTCTGAAATCAGGGAGGTCCTAGGCATCTCAATAGAGATGAGAAAACACTTCCAGAATGGTACAATAGGTTTGGGGGGAAACCTCCTTTCAGCTTTGAACAAGAAGGACCCCATTACTCAAGCAACAGGGAATTTGGGGGCATCTCAACGAAAATGAGCTGCCACTTCCAGAAGGGAACAACAGGCTGCCTCCTAAGTCATTCAGGTGGTTTTGGGAAAAGTTTGCTGCCAGGTCTGATCACACGAGACCCCTTAGCTCGTGAAAAGAGGTTCTAGGCATCTCAAAAAAGTTGAGAAGCCACTTCCACAAGGGGAAAACAAACTCCCTCCTGGAGAGTAAGGGTTTTTGGGGAAAAACCTGCAGTCAGGCTTGACCAAGTGAGACCCCTTAACTCGGGCAACAAGGAGGACAGGGGCATCTCAACTTAGATGAGAACCCATTTCTTTTTTTTTAATTTTTTTAAAATTTTGTTATTATTATTTTTTTATGTGTGTACCGTCAAATCGGATCTGACTGGTACAGCAGAGCAACTGGTGGATTTGAACCACACCCCTCTGGGATTGCAGTGCAGCTTCTTGCCACTAGGCCACCAGAGCTCGCTGAGAACCCATTTCAAGAAGGGAAAAACAGATTTCCTCTTTGGTCATTCAGGTTCTTTGGGGGAAAACCTGCCCTCAGCCCAGATCACGTGTAACCCCTTAGCTTGGGGAAAAAGGGAGGTCCTGGGCATCTCAACGGAGGCGAGAAACCACTTCCAGAAGGGAATAACAGGCTTCCTCCTTGGTCATTCAGATCCTTTGGGGAAACACCTGCTGTCAGCTCTGACCACGTGGTATCCCTAAAATTGGACAACAGGGAGGTCCTGGACATTTCAACAGAGGTGAGAAGCCACTTCCAGAAGAGAAAAACAGGCTCCCTCCTTGGTCATTCAGGTCTTTGTGGGGGAAATATGCTGTCAGCCTGATCATGTGGGATCTCTTATCTCGGACAACAGGGAGATCCTGGGCATTTCTATTGAGGTGAGAAGCCACTTCCAGAAGGGAACATCAGGCACCCTCCTTGGTGATTCAGGTCCTTTGGGAGAAAACCTGCTTTCAGCCTTACCACATGAGACCTGATTACTCACACAACAGGAAATTTCGAGGCATCTCAATGGAGATTTGAAGCCCCTTTCAGAAGGGAATAACAGGCTCCCTCCTTGGTCATTCAGATCCTTTTTGGAAAAACCTGCTGCCAGGCCTGACCTCATGGGACCCTTTATCTCAAGCAACAGGAATTTCTGGGCAACTCGAAAAAGTTGAGAACAAGTTTCCACAAGGGAAAAACATGCTCCCTCCTTTGTCATTCAGGTTCTTTGGGGAAAAACAACTGCTGTCAGACCTGACCACATGGTACCCCAAAATTTGGCAATAGGGAAGTCTTTGGCATTTCAACAGAGGTGGGAAGCCATGTCTAGAAGAGAAAAACAGGATTCCTCCTTGGTCATTCAGATCCTTTGAGGGAAAAGCTGCTGTCAGCCCTGATCACGTGGGTCCCCTTACCTTGGGCAAAAGGTAGATCCTGGGCATCTTGACTAAGGTAATAACTCACTTCCAGAAGGGAACAAGAGGCTCTCTCTTTGGTCATTCAGATCCTTTGTGGAAAAACGTGCTGTCATACCTGACCATGTGGGACTCCATTACTCCCACAACAGGGAATTCCTAGCATCTCAACAGAGGTGAGAAACAAATTTAAGATAAGAACAAAAGGTTCCGTCTTGGTTACTCAGGTCCTTTTTGGACAAACATACTGTCATACTGGGAGCCCTTAACTCAAGCAACAGGGAGGTCCTCCTGGACATCTTGATGGAGGTGAGAAGCCAGTTCAAGAAGGGAACAACAGGCTCCCTCCTTTGTCATTCAGGTCCTTTGGGGGAAAACCTGCTGTGAGGCCTGGCCATGTGGCACCATTTGACTTGGCAAGAGGGAGGTCCTGTGCCTCTCAGCAGAGGTGAGAATCCAATTCCAGAAGGGAAAAACAAGCTCTCTCCTTAATGATTCAAGTTCTTTGGGGGGAAACCTGCTATCAGGCCTGACCAAATGGGACCCCTTAACTTGGGCAACAGGGAGGTCCTGGGCATCTCGACTTGGGTGAGAAACCAGTTCCAGAAAGGAAAAACCGGCTTCCTCATTGGTCATTCAGGCCCTTTGGGGAAAACCTGCTGCCAGGCCTGACCTCATGGGACCCTTTATCTCAAGCAACAGGAGTTTCTGGGCAACTCGAAAAAGTTGAGAACAAGTTTCCACAAGGGAAAAACATGCTCCCTCCTCGGGCAACAGGGTGGTCCTGGACATCTTGACTGAGGTAAGAAGCAACTTCCAGAAGGGAACAACAGGCTCCCTCCTTGGTCATTCAGGTCCTTTGGGGAAAGCTTGCTGACAGTCCTGACCATGTGGGACCCCTTAACAAGGAAAACAGGGAGGTCCTGGGCATCTCGACAGAGGTTAGAAGACACTTCCAGAAGGGAACAACAGGCTCCCACCTTGGCCATTCAGATTCTTTGGGGGAACTCCTGCTGTCAGGCCTGACCACTTGGGACCCCTTAACTCAGGCAAAAGGAGGTCCTCAGCATCCCAACGTAGGTAAGAAGTCATTTCCAGAAAGGAACAACAGGCTCCCTCCTTGGGCAATAAGGTCCTTTGGGAAAAAAACCTTTCATACCTGACCATCTGGGACCCTTTAACCTGGCAATAGGGAGGTCCTAGGCATCTCGACAGAGGTGAGAATCTACTTCCAGAAGTGAACAACAGGCTCCTTCCTTGATCATTCAGGTCCTTTTGTGAAAAATCTGTCAGGTCTCAACACGTAGGACCCCTACCTTGGGCCACAGGCAGTTCCTGGGCATCTTGACTGAGGTAAGAAGCCACTACCAGAAGGGAACAAAAGGCTCCCTCCTTGGTAATTCAGATCCTTTGTGGAAAAACGTGCTGTCATGCCTGACCACATGGGACCCCATTACTCACGCAAAAGGGCATTGCTGAACAACTCAACAGAGGTGAGAAGCCACTTTTAGAAGCTAGCAAAAGGCTCCCTCCTTGGTCATTCAGGTCCCTTGGGGGAAAAACCCTGGTGTCAGGCCTGACCACGTGGGACCCCTTAACTTGGGCAACAGGGAGGTCCAGGGCATCTCTGTGGAAGTGAGAAGTCACTTCCAGAAGGGAACAACAGGCTCCCTCCTTGGTCATTCAGGTTTGTCTCTGTCTGTTTGCTGGCAACTTGACAGCAACACCCTGATGAGAGTAAGCATGACGGAGATACACCCCTCAGGGAGAGGATCAGAGAGTCAATCCAGCTCAATTTTATTGGGACTGCACTGCACTTATATAAATAGGAAGGCCTGATAGGGTGGGCCTATAGACGTGGGACATGTGGATTGGTTAGGAGAACCTCAGCCTCATGTAGACCACTCCCAGCCCATCAGACGCAGCAGCCATCTTCCCAAGAGGCGAGATTTCTCAAGCTGGTACAGCCAAACACAGGGGAGCTTTCTCTACCGTGTATTAAAGATCATTGGAGGCTTGCACTTATCTGGAGCTTAGGTGATTCATCCTGGCCAGAGGCCTTCCCTTCCTCCCCAACATTCTGCAACACAGGTTCTTTGGGGGGGAAAAACCTGCTGTCAGGCCTGACCACTTGGGACCCTTTCCCTCGGGCAAAAGAGAGGTCCTGGGAATCATGATGGGTGTGAGAAGCCACTTCCAGAAGGGAACAAAAGGCTCTCTCCTTGGTAATTTAGATCCTTTGGGGAATAACCTGCTTTCAAGCCTATCCACGTGGGACCACTTAACTCATGCAACAGGGATGTCCTGGGCGTCTTGACAAAGGTGAAAAGCCACTTCCAGTAGGGAGCAACAGGTTCCTTCCTTGGTCATTCAGGTCCTTTGGGGGAAAACCTGCTGTTAGGCCTGACCACATGGGACCCCTTATCTTAGACCACAGGGAGGTCATGGGCATCTCGAAGTAACTGAGAAACCACTTCCAGAAGGAACAACAGGCTCCCTCCATTGTCATTCAGGTCCTTTGGGGAATATCCTGCTTTCAGACCTGAACACTTAGGACACTTTAACTCGGGAAACATGGAGATCTTGGGCATCTCAATGGAGGTGAGAAGCCACTTCAGATGTGATCAACAACTTCCTCCTTGGTCATTCAGGTCCTTTGATGAAAAACCTAATGTCAGTCCTGATTACGTGGGACCCCCTACCTCGTGTAACAGAGAGGTACTGGGTATCTTGATGTAGGTGAGAAGCTACTTCCAGAAGGGAACAACAGGTTCCCTCCTTGGTCATTCAGGTTCTTTGGGGGAAAACCTGCTGCAGGCCTGGCCACGTGGGATCCCTTAACTCGGGCAACAGAGTAGTTCTTGGCATCTTGAAAAATGTGAGAAGCCATGTCCACAAAGGAAAAATAAGCTCCCTCCTGGATGATTCAGGTTCTTTGGGGAAAAACTTGCTATCAGGCCTTACCAATTAGGACCCTTTAACTCTGGCAACAGAGAGGTCCTAGGCATCTAGATGGAGGTGAGAAAACACTTCCAGAGGTTAAAAACAGGTGCCCTCCTTGGAAATTCCGGTCCATTGGGGGGAAACCCTGCTGTGAGGCTTCACACCATGTGGGACGCCATAAGTCGTGCAACAGGGAGGTCCTGGGCATCTAGACGGAGGTTAGAGGACACTTCCAGAAGTTAACAATAGGCTCCCTCCTTGCTCATTGGGGCAAAACCTTTTGCAAGGCTTGATAATGTTGGAAACTTAACTCAGGCAACAGGGAGGTTCTGGGCATCTTGATGGAAGTGATAAGCCTTTTCCAGAAGGGAAAATCAGGCTCCCTCTTTGGTAATTCTTGTCCTTCAGAGGAAAATCTGCAAGGCCTTACAATTTGGAACTCCTTAACTCAGGCAACAGGGAGGTCCTGGGTATCGAGCCGGAGGTGAGAAAACACTTCCAGAAGGCAACAACAGGATCCCTCCTTGGTTATGCAGGTCCTTTTGGGAGAAACCTGCTGTCAGGCCTGACCAAGTGGGACCCCTTTACTCGTGCAACAGGGATGTCCTGGGCATCTCAAGGAAGTGAGAAGCCACATCCAGAAGGGAAAAACAAGCCCCCTCATGGATCATTCAGATCCTCTGGGGACAAACCTGCTGCCAGACCTGACCAAATGGGACACCTTAACTTGACCAACATGTAGATCCTGGGCCTCTCAATGAAGGCGAGAATCTACTTCCAGAAGGGAACAACAAGCTGCCTCAGGCATTCAGGTTGTTTGGTGAAAAACCTGCTATCAAGCCTGACAACATGGGACCCAATTACTCACAAAAAAGGGAATTGCTGGGTATCTCGATGGAGGTGAGAAGACACTTCAAGAAGGGAACAACAGGCTCCCTCCTTGTTCATTTCGGTCATTGTGGAAAAACGTGCTGTCAGACCTGACCACGTGGAATCACCTAACATGGACAAGAGCGAAGTCCTTGGCATCTCGATGGAGGTGAGAAGCAACATTCAGAAGGGAACACCAGGCTCTGTCCTTGATCATTCAAGTCCTTTGTTTAAAAACCTGTTGTCAGACATGACCACATGGGACCCCTTAATCAGGGAAAAGGGAGGTCCTGGTCATCTCGACAGAGGTGAAAAGCCACTACCAAGAGGAACATCAAGCTCCCTCTTTGGCCATTCAGGTTCTTTGGGATAAAACCTGCTGTCAAGCCTGACCACGTGGGACCCCTTAACTTGGGCAATAGGGTGATCCTGGCCTTCTCAACGGCAGTGAGAAGCCACTTCCAGAAGGGAACAACAGGCTCCATCCTTGGTCATTTAAGTCCTTTGGGGAAAAACCTGCTGTCAAGCCTGACCACTTTTGAACTTAAGCAACAGGGAGGTCCTGGGAATCTCGACTGAGGTGAGAAGTCACATACAGAAGGGAACAACAGTCTCCCTCCTTGGTCATTCAGGTACTTTGGGGGAAAACCTTCTGTAAGGCCTGAGAACGTGGTACACCTCAGACAACAGGGAGGTCCTGGGCATCTCGACAGAGGGGAGAAGGACTTCCAGAAGTGGACAACAGGCTACCTCTTTGGTGATTCAGGGTCTTTGGGATAAAACCTGCCGTCAAGCCTGACCACTTTTGAACCCTTAACTCGGGCAACAGGGAGGTCCAGGGCATATCGAAGGAGGTGATAAGCCACTTCCAGAAGGGAAAAAGAGGCTCCTTCCTTGGTCACTCAGGTCCTTTGGAAAAAACCCCTGCTGTCAGGCCTGACCATGTGGGAACTCTTAACTCGGGAAAAGTGAACTGTGGACTTGGAAGATTGTATAACAATGAAATAATTTTTTTTTCTTCAAAGGGAAAAACTAACTGGGGGGATAGGTGTGCAACAATGAGTGGGAAATGGGAGGAAAATGTGCAACAATGAGTGAATGGGGAAAAACATTAAATGACGAAAAATATGTTGTAAAAATATATATGTTGCATTGAAAAAATCATTAATAAAAATTTAATTTAAAAAGTTTCTGATGTCTTGTTAATGTTAGGCCAGGGAGAATGAGAAGTCAAAGGAATGTGGCAGATCATCAGAAAATAATGAATGGCCTTGCCCACCTGGCCCAACTAACAGGTGAACCATAAACCAAAATTGAATGTCTCTCCATACCTTCCACCTCCCTGAAGGCCCTGCTGTAATAACTTGCCTGAATACACCCTAAGTGTGGCTTCCTCGACTTCCCTTTCCAGACCAAGGAACCTCACCCAGGAGCTCCCTTAATAAAGCTTCCTTTAACTTTCCTATATTCTGGTCCCTTTCTTGCGTCCACGACCTTACGACTTTACAGTTAATAGGGTCACAGTGAGTTGTAG
>NW_006400220.1:103885-109927 GCF_000299155.1 Elephantulus edwardii | reverse complement strand
ATTATATTAAAATTCAGATGGAATAGATTCAAGATCATATTTTTGGTTCTCACAGACTTATTTTCATTATCTTCAGCCTCAGTTTGAACTTGCCCATGAGTAAGTGACAGTCTGACCCACAGTCCACTCCTAGCCTAGTTTTGGCTGCCTATATTGAGCTTCTCCAGAGATTCCTTCCACAGATGTAGTAAATTTGATTGCTATGCAGCCAATGGCAAGGTCCATGTATAAAGTCATCTGTGTCTTTTATAATAGATATTCAATGAATTGAAAATACAAAATCCAATCATTCTATTTCCAGTATCATTGCTATCACCAAGCCTGTATTTTCCAACTACTAGTCCTTCTTCACTTCTTCCAACTTTTTCATTCCAGTCACCGATTATCATAAATGCATCTTGACTGCATGCTCTGTCACCTTTTTACTTCAAGATTTGGTAAAAATTTTCAATTTCTTCTTCTTTGGCTCTAGATGTAGGATCATATGTTTGAATAATAGTCACATTAGCTAACCTTCCTTGTATGTGTATGGATAATATCCTATCACTCACAATATCATATTTCAGGCAGAACTTTAAATAGACTTTTTGACTATGAATGTAGCACTGTTCTTCTGTTTTTAATTCCCAGCATAGTATAATTATCTGATTCATAGTATAATTACCTGATTCAAATGAAGTCTTGTTTGAATCTGTTGGATTCTGGAAGATAGATCGTTTTTATTTAGTTAACAATCAGATGTGAGCTGTTTGGTCATCTTCATTTAATTAACATTCAGTTGTAGGCTAGAAGCCTCTGTTTAAAGCAATTAGGACCTGGTGGGTGGGCTATGGTGATTAAAAGTTGGTTCAGGCCTTCCTGAGAGCCTGCAGCAGCCTTTAATAGCCTTCGCTATAAGAGTTACAAACTAAATTGTCAGTTTGTTGTGTTTAGGGAGAACATTGTTCTATTTAGTACAGCACATGTCTGTCAGTTTGCTGTATAGACATACCTTGTGAGTTGCTGTGATAATGAAAGTTATGCCACTGGTGTGTCAAATGCCACAAGGGTTAACTCATGATGGACAAATTTAAGTAGATCTCCCAAATTAAGACAGATAAGGAGGTAGGATTGGTCATCCACTTCTTAAATAACAGGAAGTCAGTCGAAATGAGAAAAAACAATGGCAAATATCCTTTGTTGTTGTTATGTGCCATTGAGTCACTTGTGAGTCATAGCAACCCCATGTACAATAGCCCTGTACCCTGCTCTATCCTGTGCCAACTTTACTGTCTCTGACATCATTACCCCAGTCACTGAATCAATCCATCTCATCGATGGTTTTTACTTAATAATTGGAATATGGAATGTGTTTGTTTGTAAACTAGAAATTGTGAAAAATTAACTGGAACACATGAACATCAACATACTAAGCATGAGTGAGATGAGATGGACTAGCTTTGGCCACTTTGAATCAGATGGTATACTAAATTATTCTTATGCATCTGAAAACTAGGCAATGAATAAGGAAGAACAAAGAATTGATGTCTTTTAATTGTGGTATTGGTGAAGAGTATTGAATATGCAATGGACTGCCAAAAGAACAAGTATCACAAAGGCAGGATAAAATGTTCTAAAACCACAAAAAAAGAAAGTAAATACATAATACTGACAATTAGGACCTAGCCAAATGAACATATACTTTTCTTTGCTATTTTTTTTTTATTTTATACTGGCTTACATACAAAGTTCACAAAGTTCATATACATTGTTTTTCACACTAGATCTTTCCCCTTTCCTTTCCCCTCCCTCCCTCCACCCATCAAATTGTGTGACCCTATGATTAAGAAATTTACATATACTATTAGGAGGATACAATTCAGTCCATGATATTCTAATTATAGACAATATGATTATCTAGAAAATCTTGAAGAATCTACATGATTAGAATTAAGTATTCTGGAATATTAACATGATCCTCACAGTTGAACATCTTTTCATAGTCATTAAAACACAGATAAATATCTTTTCAGTACTCTACTTTCATCTAAGATCTATCTGATATCAGCAGTTATAGTCCTCATTCCATGTCCTCTACTGAATCTAATTTGAATTTCTGACACTTCCCTGTCGATATACTGTTCTAACCATTTTAAAAATAGTCTTCAGCAAGAGTTTACTTGCTTGTTAGCACATGAATGATTCTGTGTGTAAACATTTCCCTAGGTGTTTATAATAATGGTCATATGCAATATTTGTCCTTTCATGACTTATGTACATTATTTAGCACAATGTCCTCTGGATTTATCTATTTTTATGTGGTGTTTATTAAATTATTGGCACACCTCCCCCATTCCATTAGATTATCATTCTCTGGAATGGACACAAATACAGATATCTTCCAGTTGGTTGACCAATACATGTCTTCCAAATTTCTTAGCAAAAATACATAAACATATCAACCACTGTATCTGTTGGTTCACATTTCTTCTTTTCTAGATTTTATTTTAATAATTTTAATTAACATTTACAGATATTTTTCATTTCCATTCATTCATTGTTACACTTTTCTCCCTGACAAGCCCTCGCCCCTGCCCTCCCGGCCCAGTTCGCTCCTCTCTTTGAAAAGTAAAAGAAAAATTCTTTCTTTGATATACAATCCCCCTGCACCCCTAAACTGCCGCAAGTACACTCCACTATGCAACATTAATTGTGGACTTTTGTGATAACCATAATACCCTGTCATACACCGCTTTTAAATGATTCTTTCCCTTATCTGCTTTAATGCAGTATATGCAATTTATCCAGTTTTTCTCAGTCTTGCCCCAACCCTGATGGATGTCCCATTTTACAGCAGTGGCACCATGCAGTATTTGTCCTTTTGTGACTGAGATATTTCATTCAGCATAATGTCCTCCAGGGTCACCCATTTTGAATAATATTGCATGAGTTCCTTCTTTTTCAACGCAGTGTAGTATTCCATTGTGTGAATATACAACAGCTTCTCTATCTATTGGTTTATTGATGGGCACTTAGGTTGTTTCCAACTCCTTGCTATTGTGAACAAAGCCGCGATAAACATGAGTGTGCATATATCTGCTTGGATGTCAATTATGGTCTCTTTGGAGTATATTCCCAGTGGTGGAATTGCTGGGTCAAATGGTATCTCTCTATTTGCAGCTTTTTGAGAAAACGCCACACCGCCTTCCACAGTGGTTGCACCATTTTACACTCCCACCAACAGTGAATAAGAGTTCCAGTTTCTCCACAACCTCACCAGCATTTGTTGCTTGCTGTTCTGTTAAATTTTGCTATTCTGATTGGGGTGAGATGATATCTCATAGTTGTTTTGATTTGCATCTCTCTTAGAGCTAGAGATTTTGAACATTTCTTCATGTGCTTGTTGGCCATCTGAATATCTTCTTTGGTGAAGTGTCTGTTCATATCCTGTGCCCATTTGTCTGTTGGATTATTTACCTTCATCATGTGGTGCTCAAGTATTTTATACATTCTAGATATAAGTCCCTTATCTGACATGTCATTCCCAAATATATTTTGCCAGTCTGTGGCTTCCCTTTTTACCCCATTGGAGAAGTTTTTGGATGTGCATAGGGATTGGATTCTTAGAAGGTCCCATTCATCTATTTTTTTTTCTATAGTTATATTTTATTAATTTTCATAAACATTTACAGAGATTTGGGGCTTCCACTCATTCATTGTTGCACTATTCTCTCTACCCTCCTCCCAGTTTGTTCTTGTCCAAATGCCACAGTGCTTGTCAAAGCCAGTTCTGATCAATCTTCTTTGTCAGTGTATCCTTTGCCATTCCCTATCACTCCTCCCTGAGAGACACTTCACCCTGAGTCATAAGGAAAAGGGCACGGCGTATTCTCTTAGCTACTTCCTGCTGAAAAGGGACGCTGTGGGTTTCAGGGTGAAGATCTTCTCTCACTACTCTAAAGGGCCCCTTTGGCAGTAGGAAACACATAGACTATTATGGAGATTGATTTTGGAATTCAGATGCACTCTTATTGATTGTGCTTGGCTGTACATGTACATATCCTTCAAGATGTATCATGGGGGTGTTGCAACCTAGAAGACACAAATTTGACTAACAAGTTATAAGTACATGAGTCCAAAAATTATGGAAAAGTAAAAGAAAAGATTCTTTCATTGTTTTACAAACCCTCCCACAGGTCCCCTCCACCATGCAGCCCTCGCTCTAGTCTCCTGTGATGACAGAAATACCCAGTTACATCTCTCTTTTAAACGGTTCTCTCCCTCCTCTGTTTCAGTGCAGTACACATTATTGAACCCATCTTACTCAGTCTCTCCCCAGCCCCAAGGACAGTCCCATTCTACAACAGTGGCATCATGTAATATTTGTCCTTTTGTGACTGGGATATTTCACTCAGCATAATGTTCTCCAGAGTCAACCATTCATCTATTTTATCTTCTCCTGGTTGTAGATTTTTCAGGATACATGGAAGACTGTTTATGTTGTTGATAAGAACTACTAGAGTTCTTCCAAGCTTTTCTTTAATGAAGTTTATAGTTCTTGGTTTTAGTTCTAGATCCACGACACACCTTGAGTTGGTTTTTGTATATAGAGTAAGGTTTGGATCTTGCTTGAGTCTTCTGCAGATATTTTTCCAATTTTGCCAAACCATTTGTTAAAAAGGCTGTCGTTTCCCAACTTAACTGATTTCATCTCCTTGTCAAAAATCAGTTGACCATTCATAGATGGGCTGATTTCCAGGTTCTCAATTCTAGTTCATTGATCTATGAGTCTGTCATTGTACCAGGACCATGCTGTCTTAACCACCACGGCAATGTAGTAGGATTTGAAATCAGGGAGTGAGATACCTCCTGCCTTGTTTCTATTTTTAAGGAGTGCTTTGCTTATTCGGGGCTTCTTTCCATTTCAAATGAAACCGGAGATTACCTTTTCCATCTCCTTGAAAAATGGGATTGGTATTTTTATTGGGATGGCGTTGAAAGTGTAAATTGCCTTTGGTAGTATTGCCATTTTCACAATATTGAGTCTTCCTATCCATGACCAAGGGATATTCTTCCACTTCTCAAGTTCTGCTTTTGTTTCATGTAGTAATGTTTTGTAATTTTCTTTGAATAGATCCTTTGTGCTTCTGATTAGATTTACTCCCAAGTATTTAAGCTAGTGATTCGAATTGTGAAGGGTATTGTTTTTCTTAGTTCAGGCTCTATTCTCTTGGTCACTGTAGAGAAATCCAACTAATTTTTGTATGTTGATCTTGTATTCTGCTACGTTGCTGAATTGGTCAACTATGTCCAATAGTTTTCTTGCTGAGTCTTTAGGGTTTTCTAGGTATACTATCATATCGTCTGCATAAAGAGATAATTTTACCTCCTCTTTGCCAATTTGGATATCTATTATTTCCTTTTCTTATTGCTATTGCTAAGACTTCCAACACAATATTGAATAAGAGAGGTGAGAATGGTCATCCTTGCCTAGTTCCTGTTCTCAAAGGGAATGCCTTTAACCTCTCTCCATTGAGAACGATGTTGGCTCTTGGGTTTGCGTAAATAGTTTTTACTATGTTGAAGAAATTCCCCTCTAATCCTATTTTTTTGAGTGTTTTCATCAGGAAAAGGTGTTGGATTTTGTCAAAGACCTTTTCTGCATCAATTGATAGGATCATGTGGTTCTTGTTCTTTGCTTCGTTAATGCGATGAATTACATTAATTGTTTATCTTATGTTGAACCATCCATGCATATCTGTTATAAATCTCACTTGGTCATGATGGATTATTTCTTTGATGTATCGTTGAATTCTATGGGCCAGTATTTTATTCAGTATTTTTGCATCAATATTCATGAGAGATATTGGCCTATAGTTTTCTATTTTGGTGGTGTCTTTCCTGGCTTTGGTATCAAGGATATGTTTACTTCATAGAATGAATCTGGGAGAATTCCATCTCTCTCTATTTCCCGAAATAGTTTATGTAGAAATGGTAACAATTCTTCTTTGAATGTTTGATAAAATTCACTTGTAATACCATCTGGTCCAGGGCTTTTTTGGT
>NW_006400220.1:91695-103250 GCF_000299155.1 Elephantulus edwardii | reverse complement strand
CGGGTTTTTTAGAGTGTCAGGTTTTCTTGCTGTTCTTTTTCAATTTGCTGGAGATGTTGAGTTAGAGAGTCAATGGTCAATTTTTCTTGCCTTTTGATGTGTTTGCTTATTGCTATAAATTGACCTCTGATTACTGCTTTGGCTGTTTCCCAGAGGTTTTGGTATGTGGTGTTTTCATTGTCATTTGTTTCCAGAAATTTTTAATTTCATTTTTTATTTCTTCTTGTACCCAGTCTTATTCAAGCAAAGAGTTGTTCAGCTTCCAAATGCATGCTTTTTCTCCTTTATCATCCTATTATTTATAATTTTGTAGCATTGTGGTCTGAAAAGATGCTTTATATTATTTCTATGTTTTTTAATTTATTGATGCTTGCCTTGTGTCCTAGAATGTGATCTATTCTGGAGAATGTTCCATGTATATTGGAGGAGAAGGTATACTGTGTTGTTTTTGGTGCATTAGCCTATAAATATCTATGAGGTCAAGTTGGTTTATTGTGTGGTTTAGTTCTTGAGTATCTTTGTTGAGTTTCTTTCTGGTAGTTCTATCTTTTCTTGAGAGTGGTGTATTGAAGTCTCCAAGTATTATAGTAGTGTTGTCTATTTCCTTTTTCAGTTTTGTTAATGTTTGTTTTATGTATTTTGCAGGTCTTTCATTTGGTGCACAGATATTTATTATTGTTATGTCCTCTTGTTCTATTAACCCTATCATCATCATGTAGTGACATTCCTTGTCCTTTGTGATGGTTTTTACATTGATATTTATTTTATCAGATATTAATATCGCTACTCCTGCTTTTTTCCTGGTTGCTGTTTGTTTGGTATATTTTCCCCCACCCTTTTATTTTCAGTCTGTCTTCATCTTCCTTTTTCAGGCGGGTCTCTTGTAGACAACATATTGATGGAATTTGGCTTTTCATGCAGTCGGCTACCTTTTTCTCTTCTGCAGTGCATTTAAACCATTTACATTCAGTGTGATTATTGAGAGGCAAGGTTTTATTGCTATCATTGTGTTGAGTTCTTTTTGGTGTTGTTGCTAGTTACTTTGGTCCATGATGCTTTCTGCGGTATATTTGTATGAAGGACATATCTGAGTCTCTCCTGCAATGTTCGTCTTTTTTTACAAACTCTCTTAGGTTCTGCTTTTCTGGGATTATCTTGATCTCTCCTTCATATTTGATGGATAATTTTGCTGGGTACAGTATTCTTGGTTGACAGTTATGTTCTTTGAGTGTTTGATATATGTCCTTCCACTCTCTTCTTGCCTGCATGGTTTCTTTTGAGAAATCTGCACTTAATCTTATCTGCTCTCCCTTATAGGTTACTCTTTGTTTCTCGCTTGTTGCTTTCAGGATTCTCTCCTTATCTTTGGTTCTGGAAAATTTAACTATGATATGCCTTGATGTTTTTCTTTTGGGGTCTAGTGTATATGGTGTTTGCTGAGCTTCTTGTATATATTTTCTCTCATTCTTCATTATGCTTGGGAAGTTTTCCTCTAGTAATTATTCCACAACTTTTTCAGTGCCTTTACTTGCTTCTTCCTTTTCTGGGATTCCAATGATGCGCGTGTTATTTCTCGTGATGGTGTCCCACATTATTCTTGAGTTTTCTTCTTTTTCCTTCCTTTTTGAGTCTGCTTTTTGCTCTAGCAGATCAGTGGTGACAATTTTGTCTTCTGTTTCACTGGTTCTGTGTTGCATCTCTTCAACTCTGCTCATGTGCCCCTCAATCATATTGACAGCATCTGAAACATTGGACCTCATATTTTGGATAGTGGTTTCTTGTTTTTCCAGTGCTGCTAATGCCTCGTTTGTTTTCTCTACATTGCTCTGGACTAGTTTTTTAGTTCCTCCTGGTTTTTGCTTGTAGTATTCGGTAATTCTTCAAGTTTGTCTTTCATCCATTGAAAATATTCCATCATTTTTCTTTTAAATTCTGTGTCAGAAAGTTCCATCAGACTTTCTGGCTTCAGGAAATCCATTGATACTGTGTTTCCCTTTGGGCGTGACATCTTGCTTTGTGCTTGTGTATTGTGTGGGACAGCTTGCTTTCTTCGAGACCTTGATATGTTCTTGATCTGAAGATAACGCTCTAGAGATCAGTGGGTAGCTATCTCACTTCTGTTTTTCTCTAAAGTTCTGACTCCAGGGAATTGTCAGTTCAGAGCCTGTGAGAGCAGCCTCTTGTAGGTAGGTCAAGGTGCTCCGGATTAAAGACAGGTTGATTAACCAGATGTGTAGACACAGTTGTGGAGCCAAATGGGGTGGAGCATGCATGTGCATGGGGCGATCACAAGTGCAAGTCAACCACTTGGGGACCTCACTCAGACCTCAGTTGTCTGGGTGTGCTTACAGTTGGGGTCCCTATTCAAATTCCAGCTGTCCGTCTTCCACTCAGTGGTTTTCATTCACTGGTCCCTGTCCAGTGGTGCTCACGCAGTTGCCCTTGCACAGTGGCCCCTGCCCAGGAAGGGTCCTGAGTCCAAGGGGACTCAACAAGACAAAGTCAAATTCCTACCAACCCACTCGCTTCTGTCTGGTCTGCAGTGTCCACAAAAGTTCAGCCAAATCACCACTGGCCCTCTCGTTCCTAGGCAGTTGGTGTGGCCCAAGAGAGCTCAGCCAAATTCCCACCAGTGGGCTCACCCTTGGGTACTCTCCCAGACAGTCGGCGGTGCCCAAGAAAACCCAATCAGGATCCTACCAGCCTTTCTCGTGGCAGATCAGTCCCACAGCAGCTTGACTGGTGGCTTCAGACGATGGCTGGATCCACAGTGTGCCTTTGTGTGCTGACTCAGAATCGTACAGTCCACAGCTGTTGGTAGGTCTCTGTGCTGTGTGAAGGACTCTCTAGTGGTCCTGGAGTACCACCAGGGGTGCAGGGTTGTGGCGAGGCCACTAGGGTGTGCCAGAAGTGTGGGGATGTGAGATGGTGGTGGGGTGGTGTCCCTGGACGCGGTGCCGTGGCGGGATTGGGGCTTCAGGGCTTGGGCAGTGCTGGGAGTTAGTGGTTGCAGTCTGTTCCAAGATATTACGCTGCTAAGTCACCAATCCTCACAAATAAGACTGCCCTTGTGCGCCGTTGCATGTTCAAATTTCTTTTTAGCCAGTGAACTTGGACTTCTTTCTTCACTATCATTGGTAATTAATCATGTGCTATCTTCTGAGGGTTTGGTGTTTTTTTTTTGTGGGTTTTTTTTTTAGTACAGTAGCTCTATATTCTTTCCATCATCTTTAATGCTTACTGTGTCATTCCATAGTTTTTCCACGTTGTGTTGTTGTGTGCCGTCGGGTTGGAACCTACCTAATATCTGACCACAGCAGGTTTTCAGAGGCAGTAAATCCTATGAAAGAAGATTGTCAATCCATAGAATCCTTCAATTTACAATCCAAAGATTTAATTTGCTCTTCAGTTATTTTAGCTTGAGAAGAGCTGACAGTATTTTTCATTTGGTTTTTTAACTCTAAGTCTTTGCACATTTCATTATAATATTAATTTTTTTAAGTTAAAAATTCCTTTATTTTTTATTCTTGATACCACTACTGCAATTTACAGTACAATCTACCTGATGTAATAAAAAGCAAAAGACAAAGCTACAACAGATAAAATACCTCAGGAATGTACATCTAATAGACACTACATTTCATTAATCAATAGGTGTGCTTTTTGTAAACTGTGGCTATGATAGTCCTGAAAAGAAGTGTTTCCTGTTTAAGCTTCAGTAATTTTTTTACTATGGGTTCTTTCTGTGATATATTTCTACAGTTTTTCTAATGCATTTGGGAAGACTGTCTCAAAATAACCTGTAGCTTTCCTGACAACTCCTCACTCCCTCTCCTGCTAAGAACTGTAGCCATTTATTGTTTAATTTTTAGAACCTCCTGCTACTATAGCCACCACTTCCACCATCAGATCCATAACCATCACCGCCATAAGACTATTGTTGTCCACCATAATTTCCAAAATCATTATAGTTCCCAACATCACCATAGTTATCATCACCAAAGCTCCCTCCCTCGTTGTAATCATCATATTCTCCACCATCATTGTTTTCATATTCTGGTCGACCACCACCATAACTCCCTCTACTACTATAACCAGGGCCACTGCTGTAATTGCCATCATCACCTCCCCTTATAACTACCTCCGTTGCCACGACTCCCACCACCACAGCCACCTCTTCCACCAGTTTTCACCACAGCCGAAGTTCTTTCCACCACCTCCAAAACTTCCTCCATGACTCACAAAGTTTCCAGATCCATCTCCACGACCTCTTTGTGATCGATCAGACTGCATCTCTTGCTTAGAAAGAGCCTTTTTCAATTCACAATTATGTGGTATTTCTGAACAATTTTATCAACTCTGTCATGATCATAAAATGTTACAAAAGCAAATCCTCTTTTTCTCCATTCTGTTCGTCTTCCATAACTTTTATGTTTCCTATTTTGCCATATTTTTCAAAGTGATCTCTCAAATTAAACTCTTCTGTATCTTCTTTAGGGAGATCTGGTGGCCTACTGGCAAATTTTCTTCACTGTTTGATGGACACCAAGATTTACAGAATCCTCTCTTGAAATAGCTCTCTTTGGTACCACTATACATTTACCAACCTGTGTAGCCTCAGACACATTGCTCCATCCACTTCTGCAACACAAGAGTAAGTCACAAAACCAAAGAACTTTGCTTGTGGGTCTTTCATCACCACACAATCTGTGAGTGTGTTCCATCTCTCAAAATGCTCTCATTTGTAGTTTCATAGCTCAGACTACCAATAAGTAGTTTTTGTAATGGCTCTGGTTACTTTGGATCATGGCCCTCAATTTTGAGACCAGATTCACCTCTTCTGACTACAGTTCAATATCTCATTATAATATTCTGCTCTGACTTTTTGAGTTGTCCTTTGAAATCTTCTGTTAAGTTCTATATTATTTATCTTTTTAACTTAATGGCTCTATGCTAAAGCTATGGTGGCTATGGTAAGGAGTTGCACAGTCAACCCAAAAGCAGCCAGTTTGAATCCAACAGCTGCTCCATACAGCCTTTACAAATCCACTAGATGATCAGCTACAAGTCAGTTGTGACTTGATAGTACATAACAACTACAACAACAATATACTCTAAAACAAATTTCAGAATTTCTTCTGACATCCATTTAGATCTTTTTCTTTTGTCCTCTTGTGTGTTGAAGCAGTTGGATTCTGGAGGGTAGGTTCCCTTGTTTAGTTGGTAGTAGGGTGTAAGCTGGTTGTTTTTTATTTCGTTGACAATTGTGTGGGAGCTGATATGATTTACTGGATTTAGTTAACAATCAGCTGTGGGCTGGAAACCTCTTGTTTAAGTCATTCAGGACCTGGTGGACTAGTGTTAATTGTGTTTGGGAAGAATATTCTTCTAAGCGGTACAGCACTGATCTGTCATTTTTCTGTACTGAGATAACTTGGGGTTGCTATGATGCTGAATGCTGTGCCACTGGTGTGTCAAGTGCTATAATGGTTATTCATGGTGGCCAGTGTTTGGTGTAGCTCCCAGATTAAGACAGGCTTGGAAGCAGGATTGACATCTATTTCCTAAACAACATGCCTTTGGAAACTCTACGAACATTAAAGAAATTACAATAGTTATAGAACAGGATTCGGATCATGGAGTTGCTATGAGACATACTTAACAGCACTTAATAACATAACCACCTCTCCTTCCCATCTTTTTAATGACTTTACTTTCTTCGTGTATGATGTACTCATCCAACAACTCATCCTCAATTGCATCTTTAATGCCTTCCAGTCAACCCAGTGGTATATCAGGCAATGTTCCACTACTATTTATGCCCTTTTCATTGGCTCATTATTTTAGCAGTAGATGGCCAGGGCTGCTTTAGTCTGTTTTATTTAGTCAGGAAGGTCTACTGAAATGTTTTTGTTACCCTTGTTGTTGTTGTTATTGTTGTATGCCATCGAGTCACCAGCAACTCATAGTGGCACTGTGTGCAACAGCCCTAAACTTTGCTCTGGAACGTAAAAGTTGGGAACAGAGAAGAATCAGTAGTTAGAAAACATGGTTTGTTATCCTCATGGTATTTAAAATACTGGTAGCTTCACAGCAACACAGAAGCCACCACGGTATGGCAAACTGGCAGATATATAGTAGATATTTAGCTATGTTGTTGTTGTTGTACTTGTTGTTGTTGTTGTTATGTGCCCTCAAGTCGTTTGCGACTCATAGTGACCCTATGTACAACAGCCCTAAACCCTGCTCTATCCTGTGCCAATCGCACTGCCTCTGACACACCCATCCCAATTACCCCAGTCACTGAATCCATCCATCTCATAAAGGGTCTTCCCCTCTTGTGCCATCCCTCCACCCTCCCAAGCATGATCCCTCCTTGCAACATGCCCAAAGTATGTTAGACAAAGCCTCAAAATTCTTGCCTCCAAGGAGTTGCTTGGTTTAATCCTCTCCAGGAAGAATCAGTTTGTTTTCTTGGCAGTCCATGGTACATTCAATACTCTTCTCCAGTACCACAGGTCAAAGGCATCAATTCTCCTTCTGTCCACCATGGCCTGTATCAGGCGCACCTTAGTCTCCAGAGAGACACCGTTGCTGTTGAGTACTGTAGATATGTCCCTAACAGCAGACTTTCCCATCGCAATACTTTTTTTTTGTTTCCTGACTGCTGGTGCCAAGAGTGTTGACCGTGGAGCCGAGCAAACGGAAGCTGTGAACAATCTCAATCTCTTCGCCATCCATCCTGATGCTACCAATTGGTCCAGTGGTGAGAATCTTTGTCTTCTTGACATTGAGCCTCAGTCCATACTGAAGGCTGCAGTCCTTGACCCTCTGCAGCATGTGCATGAGGTCCTCCTCAGTTTCACCAAGCAGGGTTGTGTCATCTGCATAACACAGATTGTTAATAGATCTTCCACCAATCCTGATGCCGCAGTTCTCCTCATAGAGCCCAGCCTCCTGGATAATCTGCCCTGCATACAGGTTGAAAAGGTATGGAGACAGGACACATCCCTGGCGTACACCCTTCCCAATTTTGAACCATGCAGTGTGACCCTCCTCTGTTCTGACTACTGCCTCTTGGTCCAAGTATAGGTTTCGCATTAGCACGATTAAATGTTCTGGGATTCCCATTCTTAGGTCAAGTAAAAAAATATAAGATCTGTATTCTGAAAATGACAAAACACTGATAAGAAAAAAATATATAAAACCTTAATAAATGGAGAGGCATACTATGTTCATAAATTGGTAAACATAGCATAATAAGCATATTGATTCTCTCTAAATTAATAAGCAGATTAACAAAATATCAATAAAAGGTCCAGAAGGAATTCTTTTGTAGATATAGACAAGGCAAGTTTAAAATTTATAAAGACAAATTATTTTGGTTATGTTGTCAGGATAATTCTCAGTCTATCTTTGTTTTTCTTCCCTTTTCTTTGTTCCTGATAGGAAAAGTCTAGCAGTTGTACCTAAGGCAACTTTCCACAAAGGATTCTTTTGTTGTTGTTTGTTCTTATTTTCAGTATTTTTTGCTAAAAAATGTTAAGACTCCAGTTGCTACTCATCAAATTAGGATGTAGAACATTGTCTTTAGCTACTGTGTTATGCCATTTAACTCTACTATCTCTCAAGGATATTGTCCTAAGGCTTCAAAACCATCAAAGAATGATTCTGTGTGGAAACTTTATGTTGTTGTTGTTGTTGTTAAGTTCATGACTTATAGCCACCCTATGAACAACAGATCATATTCTTGCCTTATCCTGCACCATCTTCACCCTCTCTGTCTTGCTCAAGCCCTATATGGTAGTCACTGTCAATCTATCTTTAGTGTCTTTCTCTCTTTCTCTGAGCTTCCACTTTCCCCAGCATGATATCTGTCTCCAAGGAAAGATCAGTTCCTCTTGAGAATATGTCCAAAGTAAGCAAGATGAAGTTTCACCATCCCTATCTCTATTAGGAGTCCTCTTGTTGCACTTTATTCAAGACAGATTTGTTTGTTTGTTTGTTTGGCAGTCCAAGGGATATTCAAAACTCTTTTCCAACTCTACAATTGAAAGGCATTGATTCTTCTTTGGTCTTCCTTATCCATTGACCAACTTTCAGATTTGTATGAAGTAATTGAAAAGACCATGGCTTGGATCAGGTGCACCTTAGTCTTTGAACTGACATCCTTGTTCTTTAGAACTTTGAAGTTGTCCTTGAAAGTAAATTTTCCCAATGCAGCACATCCTTTGATTTCTTTACTGTGTTACCATGGATGTTGATTGTGAATCCAAGTAAAATGAAATAATTGATAACTTCAGTCTTTTCTCCATCTATCATGATGTATCTATCATTACTGGTCCAGTAGTGAGGTTTTCTGTTTTCTTGACGTTAAGGTATAATCCATATTGAAGGCTTTGATCTTCTACAACAAATGCTTTAAGTCTTCACTTTCTGTGATCAAGGGTTGTGTCATATGCATAATGCAAGTTGTTGATGCCACATTCTTCTTAATATAGTCCAGCTTCTTGAATTATTTGCTCAGCTTATAGATTGAATAGATATTGAGAAAGGATACAACCCTGAGGCACACCTTTCCTGACTTTAAACCATCCAGTATTCCCTTGTTCTGTTCTGGCAACTACCTCTTGGTCTATATAAAAGATATGAGCACGAAACAGTGGTCATATGCAATATTTGTCTTAACGGTTGACTCCTCTAGATTCCTGATTTCTTCCTTTTTCTTTAGTATTGCATACTATTCCATCATGTGAATAGTACTATACAGTAACATACTATGTACATAATATATAGCATAATATCTTTAACTATCCATTAATAAAAGTAATAAAACATAATTTTAAAACTTTCATTTTTCATATCTTTGCTATTGCAAAGGCTGCATTAACCATGGGTGTACATATGTCTGTTTGTGTCACGATTTATTTCTTCTGAATATATGCCTGTTGTGGCAGGAGAAGTGGCGCCCACTTCCATAATAGCTTGCCTCCGGAAACCCTATGAACTTGGAGAGAGGATGAAAGGCACCCAAGCATCAAGGACTCTCCTTCATAGGGTCGCTATGAGTCGCCTGCGACTCGATGGCACTTAAAAACAACAACAACAACAACAACATATGCCTGTTAGTAGGATCATTGCATCAAATGATATTTCCATTTTCAAAATTTTAAAGAAGTGCCACACTGCTTTCCATGTTGTTGTTGTTGATTGCCTTTGAGTTGAGCATGATTCATAGTGACCCTTTGAACAAAAGGGCTGAAGCCCCTCTACAACTATTGACATTTATCAAAGTTCATAGAGTTTCCAGAGGCAAGTTGTTTAGGAACTGGATGTCACTCCTGTTTCCAAACCTGTCATAGAATGTTATTGGTTGAGTTGCCTGCGATGCATAGCAACCCTATGTACAGAAGCTCTGAATCTTTCCCTGTCCTGAGCCAGTCTCACTAATTCTGGCACACCAACCCTCATTGCCCCAGTTATTGTAACAATCCATCTCATCCTGGGTGTCCCTCGCCTGTGCTGTTCGTTCACCCTTCCAAGCATGATGTCCTCCTCAAAGGACCAATCTCTCCTGTCCACATGCCCAAGGTAAGTGAGGCAGAGCTTCAAAATCCTAGCCTCCAAGGAGAGACTTAGTTTCACCCTCTCCAAGACAGACCAATTTGTTTTCTTGGCAGTCCATAGCATGTTCAAGACTCTTCTCCAGCACCACAGCTGCTTCTTTCATCCTTAGTCATTGTCCAACTTTCTGAAGCATAAAAAGTAATTGAGAAAACCATGGTCTGGATTAGGTTCACCTTTGTACCTAGACTGACATTGTTGCTCTTCAGCACTTGGGAGAGGTCCATGACAGCAGATTTATTCAATGCAATTCATCTTTTGACTTCATGACTGTTGTTATTAAGAGTGTTGATTGTGGATCTGGACAATCTGTAATTGATAACAGCCTCAATCTCTTTTCTGTTATGATGGTGCAAATTAGCCCGTTGGTGAGAATCTTTGTCTTCTTGATGTTAAACTTCAATCCATATTGAATACTACAGTCTTTGACCTTTTGCAGCAAGTGCTTCAGGTCTTCTTCAGTTTCAGCAAGCAAGGTTGTGTCATCTGCATATCTCCTCCTCATAAAGCCCTGCTTCCCAAATGATCTCTCCTGTATACAGATTGAAAAGTTACAAGGACAGGAGGCATCCCTGACACACTCCTTTCTTGATTTTGAACTATGCAGTGTTTCCTTGTTCTGTTCTGAGGACTGCTTCTTGGTCCAAGTATTGGTTTCGTATAAGCAAGATCAAGTGTTCTGAGATTCTCATTTTCCTCAAGGTTAGCTACAATGTATCGTGATCCACACAGTCAAATGCTTTTGCCTAGTCAATGAAACACAGGTAGACATTTTTCTGGTACTCTCTGCTTTCTGCCAAGATGCATCTGACATTGGCAATAATGTCTCTAGTGTCATAACCTCTTTTAAACTGAGCCTATATTTCTGGTAGTTCTCTGTCAAAGTACTGTTCAAGTCTTTTCTGGATAATCACACCAGCAATATATGAGAGTCCAATTTCTTCACACTTTCCACCAGAAATAGTTGTTTTTTAAAAAATTCAGCTTGAACTTCTAGCAGTTCTGTCTATGTACTGTTCTAGTGGTTTTTTAATGATCATTTTTTAGCAGCATTTTACTTGCACATGATGTTAATAATATTTTCCATAATTTCCTGCAATGAGTGTGAATTGGTTAAAAATGTACCAGTCAAGAGAAGGAGTAGAAAATTACAACACCTTGTTAAAACAAACAACCCAATTGCAAAATGGGCAAAGAACATGAAAAGATGCCTCACCAAAGAGTACATCAAAATGGCCAACAAACGCAAGAAACGCTCAGGATAATTAGCAATTAGAACAATTACAATCTGAACAAAAAGGAGATACTGTCTCACTCAGTAACATAGCAATGATCAACAAAATAGTAAACAACAATTTCTGGTGCTTCAGAAAGTTGGACAATGACAATAGAACAAGAGGACATACCAATAATAAATATCTATGCACCAAATGAAACACCTGCAAAATACATAAAACAAACATTAACAAAACTGAAAAAGGAAATAGACAACGTACTATAATACTTGGAGACTTCAATACACCACTCTCAAGAAAAGATAGAACTACCAGAAACTCAACAAAGATACTCAAGAACTAAACCACACAATAAACCAACTTGACCTCATAGATATTTATAGGCTAATGCACCAAAACCAACACAGTATACCTTCTTCTCCAATGTACATGGAACATTCTCCAGAATAGATCACAATCTAGGACACAAGGCAAGCATCAATAAATTAAAAAAACATAGAAATAATATAAAGCATCTTTTCAGACCATAATGCTACAAAATTATAAATTAATAATAGCATGATAAGGGAGAAAAAGCATGGATTTGGAAGCTGAACGACTCCTTGCTTGAATAAGACTGGGTACAAGAAGAAATAAAAAATGAAATTGAAAATTTCTGAAAGCAAATGACAATGAAAACACCACTTACCAAAACCT
>NW_006400220.1:81328-90244 GCF_000299155.1 Elephantulus edwardii | reverse complement strand
CTGTAGTTTCCACATTCTATTGGGTCACCTTTCTTTGGGATAGGAACAAATATCGATCTCTTCCAGTCAGTTGGCCAAGTGGTCGTTTTCCAGATTTCTTGGCACAATTTGGTGAGCACATTAGAGCAGAAATAAATGAAATAGAAAACCTAAAAACAATTGAAACTATCAACAGAACTAGGAGTTGGAATACATGCAAAAGGACTTGGCTACAATGCCTGAAAGTAGGCAAAGAATACCAAGAATGGATGGGACTGAAAGCAGTCTCATACTCCCTTGAGCATGTACCAACATAAAAGAGATCTGAAAGTTCTCTGTTAAACAAACGCTATTTTCTAAAGTTCTTGATAAGGTTATTAAGAGTGCAGTAAGACCCTGTTCATGAGTACAAAGATGTTTTCTTGAAAACTGTTCATGCCTATCTATGCTTTGTTCCACATGTTTAAACATTTAGTCCACCCTATGAGATCATGCTTTATCGTAAGCTTTGACTTTCTGCTAATAAAAGGAGGGGCTTCTCAATCTCTCGACGTCATTCGCCTGAGAGAGCAATGACTCCCTGAAAGCCCACATTTCTTCTCGCTGGTCTTCTCTCCACTCCATGAACACACAAATAACATTTTGATTTCCTGACTACTGGTGCTAAGAGTGTTAACTGTGGAGTCAAGTTAGCTGAAATTGTTAACAACCTCAAGCTCTTCTCCATCTATCATGGTGCTGCCAATTGTCCCAGAGAACCTTTTTCTTATTGATATTTAGCTTCAATCCATATTGAAGGCTGTAGTCCTTGACCTTCTGCAGCAAGCGCTTCAGGTCTTCAGTTTCAGAAAGCAAGGTTGTGTCATCTGTATAATGTAGGTTAAGACATCATACATTAGGGGGAAAAATAGATCCGTTAAAAGACACGATATAAAGAACAAAATAGATATCAGCAATGACTCTGAAAATGAGAACATAAGACCTAAGACAAATTGAGGAAATTATGCTTTCTCAAAAAGTTGGAAATAGAAATACCATTTGACCCAATAATTCCACTACTGAGAATATGCCCTAAAGAAATCAGAGCTACAATTCTTAGGAAGGGGGGGGGGAATGTATGTACACCTATATTTATTGCTGCATTGTTCACAATAGCAAAGAGGTGGAAGCAACTGAAGTGACCATCAACAAACAAAAAGGTAGAAAAACCATGGTACATTCACACAATGGAATATTACACAGCATTGAAAAACAATGAACTTGTAAGACATTACACAACATGGGTAGTCTGGAGGACATTATTCTGAGTGAAATATCTCAGTCACAAAAAACCTGCATAACCCTGTTGTCACAAAATAGGACAGACATAGGGGGTGTGAAGTTGGGAGAGAATGGGAAAAGAGTGGATAGATAATAAATACTGTGTTAGAACTGGGGAGTGGAAGAACCATACAAAAGAAATATATATATATATATATATATATATATATTCATTCACTGTTGAGTCTCACCCAAGCAACAATAGCAAAGTTCCACAGAGCAGGAATCAATAAATGCTGGCGAGGTTGTGGCGATACTGGAACCCTTATTCACTGCTGGTTGGAGTGTAAAATGGTTCAACCACTATGGAAGGCAGTTTGGCACTTTCTCAAAAAGTTAGAAATAGAAATACTGTTTGACCCAGCAATGCTACTACTGGTAATATACCCTAAAGAAACTAGAACTGCCATCCAAACAGATATATGCACATCCATGTTTATTGCTGCATTATTTACAATAGTAAAGAGATGGAAGCAACCCAAGTGCCCATCAACAAATGAATGGATAGAAAAACTATTGTATATTCATACAAGGAAGGCAGCACTGAAAAACAACAAACTAACAAAACATTACACAACATGGGTGACCCCGCAGGACATTATGCTGAGTGAAATATCTCAGTGTCAAAAGAACAAATACTGCATAACACCACTGTTATAAAGTAGATCTGAAATGAGAATTTGGGAAGAGAATAGGATAAGAATAGATAGATAATGAACATTGCACTGGAATAGATGAAGGAAAGAACTGTTTAAAATGAATATATGATTAGACATTACATGTACAACAATAGCGCAGAATAACAGGTACATTGTTCTTTTAAAAATAAGTTTTTAAAAAATATTTAATTTTTTCTTTTATACTGGTTTGCTTACAAAACTTGTATACATTGTTTTTCACACTGAATCTTTCCCATTTCCTTTACCCACCTCTCCCTCTAGCCATCTAATTGTGTGACCCTATAATTACCCTCTTGCCCTCACCCTCTGTTCCTGCCTTCCCTCCCTTGAATCCTCATACACTAGTTTTACTAGTTATCTTTCTGTTTCTACAATAATGGTCTTATCCTTATGGGACTGAGTTAGTTCACTTAGAATAATGCTCTCCAGTCCCTCCCAAGTTAATGATTTCTAAATCCATTCATTATGTTTCCATGTTCTTGTGATCGTTCTAGGACAGAATTTTCATTTCCTCAGGTTCATACAATAAAATTTTAAATTTGTAGTTTCTTTCAATGTTGCCTAATTCTTTTTAATACAGTAATTGTAAAGTCCTTCTAGTTCACTATCATCACTAGTGCTCATGGAGTATGTGTGAAAGGACTTGGCTACAATGCCTGAAAACAGGCAAAGAATACCAAGAATGGATGGGACTAAAAATAGTCTCAGACTTCCTGGAGTGCATACCACCCTGAAAGGGATCTGGAAAGTCTCTATTAAACAAAGATTAGTTTCTAATGTTCTTGATACGATTGTTAAGAATACAGTAAGACCTTGTTCATGAGAACAAAGATGCTTTTTTGGAAACTGTTCATACTTTTCTATGTTTTGTTCTATATTAGCTATCATCTTATCTTATCTTATATTGTCTTATCTTATCTTATTACATTACATTGCATTACATTAGTTCCATATGTTTCAACATTTACCCATCCTATGAAGTCACGCTTGGCTGTGTGTTTTAATTTTCTGCTAATCAAAGCAGGGGTTCTGAAGCTGCTCAGGGCCATTTGCCTGAGCGAGCTCTTGGCCCTCTGGAACTATATTTCACTCTGCTAGTCTTCCTTTGGCTCTACTCACAAGAAACAACATTTGGTGCACAAATGTGGGGCCAAAGAGGTAAGACTGGGGACTGGGTGAAACCAAATGTGAAGCTGTCAATAGGGGAGATGGAACTTTTGGCAATTCCCAGAGATATGGGGAATTTGGGAAATTCCCAAATAGAACAACATATAGCTGTGTTACTGGGACTGTGGTAAAGATAACTACTAAATCTTTCAAAAAACTATTTAAGGTTATTGCTATTGGCGTCATCCCTCTGGACAAAAGCAATTGAATCTGAAAGTGTGGAAACAGGTCAGGAGAGCCCTTGGGAGGGCACATCAGATGGTGGTGGTGGTGGTGGTAAGTGCCGTTGAGTTATAGGCGACTCATAGCCATCCTATGAACGAAAGACTTGACGCTTGTATAATTTTTATCCTTTCTCCAGGTTCATAGGGTTTCCAGAGGCAAGCTATTTTGGAAGTGGATGACATTTCTGCTTCCAAGCTTGTTTTAATCGGGGAGCTCCACCAAACATTGTCCACCATGGGTAACCATTCTCACATTTGACACATCAGTATCACAGTGTTCAGCTTCACAGTAACCACAAGTTACTGCTGTACAGCAAATGGACAGACCAGGGCTATCCAACCTAGAAGAATGTTTGACCAAAAACAATTAAAAACAGTTCTCATGGATGTGGATTAAAGTCACCCACCTTTGGCTTGGTAGCATCTCTTACTGCCAACTAGGCCAACTGATCTCTCTCTATGCTGTTGTTGCTGTTAACTGTTGTCGAGTTGTAGGCAACTCATAGCAACCCTATGAATGAAAGAAATAATAACTTTCTTCCTTTCTCCAGGTTCATAGGGTTTCCGGAGGCAAAAGGAGACCCTATACGCATACATATCTGGTCATCGTGCAATTTAACTTCCATTGCTCTACAACCCTTACAGTCTGAAGCAGAGACGGTGAGAAAGACAGCCTCAGGCATAGAGATATGAGTCACCTGATGATTATTTATCTTGGTCACTACTGCTACTCCAGAATTCAGGAAGGCTTACATCTCCTATGGTGCCTCCTCCTCCTATAACTGAGGAAGAAAGGGATAAAAATCCTGATTTGTTAAGAGAAAAATAAAGTGTTTTACAAATTCATCAAATTGCTGAAAAAGCCAAAGAACGATCTTTTTTGCAGTTGTTTCAGTATGTAAAGAAACACTGTTACGGGATTAAAACAGTGAGTAGTGCAAAGTTAAATTAAAAACTTGGCTAAATATTAAGAGAAATTTACAAAAAGCACATCAAAAAAGAGAACAGATTCCTATTGATTTTTGGCCAGGTTAGGCTTTATCATAATATAAATCAATAGTGTTAATAATTATGATTAATGATACTTTATGATTAATAATATTAATTCCTATACTAAAGCATAGTGATAATGTCTGTGCAGGACTGTACTCATGATTGAAGAAAATTGCAAAAAGAAATGGCTGAATATGTATATGAATATTAATTAAGTGATATTACATTAAAAAAAGGTTAAAGCTGAAGTAAAAAAACCTAGCTTTTGTCACCTTTAAAAAGAGCCTTGAAAGGACACAACCCTGAATTATTATTTTCTCTTAATTAACATGTGTTAACCCAAACAGTACTCTTCCCAAGAAATTATTTACAATTTAAAACATAGTTTAGAATTAAAAAAAGGTGCTAGGACTCAAATCAGAAGCCTCTAAGTGTCTTGTTGATTTTTTTTAAAAAGTATTATTAATTTCAATGAAAATTTACAGAGACTTTGGATTTCCATTCATTCACTGTTGCACTTTTCTCTCCTCCCAACCCTTCCCCCTAGTACACTACCCTCTTGGAAAAGTAAAAGAAAAATTGTTTCATTGTTTTACAATCCCTCCCCCCAGGTCCACTCCACTATACAGCCTTTGCTCTGGACTCCTGTCATGACAAAAATACCTAATCACATAACCCTCTTAAACAGTTTTCTCCCTCATCTGTTTCAATGCATTATTGAACCCATCTTTCTCAGTCTCCTCCCAACCCAGAGGTCAGTCCTGTTTTACAACAGTGGCAACATGCAGTGTTTGTTCTTTTGTGACTGAGATACTTCACTCAGCATAATGTCCTCGACGGTCACCCATTTTGAATAATATTACATGAGTTCCTTGTTTTCCAATGCAGAATACTATTCCATTGTGTGAATATACAACAGCTTCTCTATCCATTCACTTGTTGATGGGCACTTAGCTCGTTTCCAACTCCTTGCTATTGTGAACAAAGCCATGACAAACATGGGTGTGCATATATCTGCTTGGATGTCAGTTATGGCCTCTTTGGGGTATATTCCCAGTAGTGGAATTGCTGGGTCAAATGGTATCTCTATTTGCAACTTTTTGAGAAAGCGACATACCTCCTTCCACAGTGTTTGCACAATTTTACACTTCCACCAACAGTGAATAAGGGTTGCAATTTCTCCACAACCTTGCCCGCATTTGTTGCTTGCTGTTCTGTTAAATTTTGCTGTTCTGACTGGGGTGAGATGATATCTCATAGTTGTTTTGATTTGCATCTCTCTCAGAGCTAGGGATTGTGAACATTACTTCAAGTGCTTGTTAGCCATCTGAATGTCTTCTTCGGTGAAGTGATTGTTTTGGTTTTTTGTCTAAGTTTGCTGCTGCTGCTTCCTTGTTTGTTAACTTTTTGTCTTATATTTAATGTAACAGTAATTTTGAGCTCGTTGTTGTTGTTATGTGCCATCGAGTCTCTGGCGACTCATAGCGACCCTATGTACAACAGCCCTAAACTCCGCTCTGTCCTGTGCCAATCGCACTGTCTCCGACACTCCCATCCCAATTATCCCAGTCACTGAATCAATCCACCTCATAGAGGGCCTTCCTCTCCTGCGCTGTCCCTCCACCCTCCCAAGCATGATGTCCCTCTCCAAGGACCGGTCTCTCCTCACAACATGTCCAACATATGTTAGACGGAGCCTCAGAATCCTTGCCTCCAAGGAGCCACCTGGTTTAACCCTTTCCAGGACAAATTTGTTTGTTTTCCTAGCAGTCCATGGTATTCTCAATACACTTCTCCAGCACCACAACTCAAAGGCATCAATTCTTCTATCCTCCTTGGTCATTGTCCAACTTGATGCATAACAAGTGATTGCGAAGACCATGGCCTGTATCAGACGCACCATAGTCTCCAGAGAGACACCATTGCTCTTCAGTACTTTGGAGAGGTCCCTAACAGCAGACTTTCCCATGGCAATGCGCCTTTTAATTTCCTGGCTGCTGGTGCTAAGACTGTTGACTGTGGAGCCAAGCAAACTAAAGCTGTGTACAATCTCAATCTCTTCACCATCAATCCTGATGCTGCCAATTGGTCTAGTGGTGAGAATCTTTGTCTTCTTGACATTGAGCCTCAATCCATATTGTAGGCTGCAGTCCTTGACACTCTGCAGCAGGCGCTTCAGGTCCTCTTCAGTTTTAGCAAGCAGGGTTGTGTCATCTGCATAACGCAGATTGTTGATAAATCGTCCACCAATCTTGACCCCACATTTGTCCTCATAGAGCCCAGCCTCCCGGATAATCTGTTCTGCATATAGGTTGAAAAGGTATGGAGCTAGGATGCATCCCTGGCATATGCCCTTCCCAATTTTGAACCATGCAGTGTTCCCTTGCTCTGTTCTGAGGACTGCCTCCTGGTCCAAGTATAAGTTTCACATTAGAACGATCAAGTGTTCTGGGATTCCCATTCTTCTCAGAGTCAGCCACAGTTTGTTATGATCCACACAGTCAAATGCCTTTGCATAGTCAATGAAACACAGATAGACATTCTTCTGGTATTCCCTACTTTCAGCCAAGATCCATCTAACATCAGCTACAATATTTCTAGTACCACGACCCCTTCTAGACCCAGCCTGGACGTCTGGTAGTTCTCTGTTGAAGTGCTGTTCCAGTCGTTTTTGGATCATCTTCAGTAAAATCTTGCTTGCATGTGAAATCAGTGAGGTTGTTCTGTAGTTTCCACATTCTGTTGGGTCACCTTTCTTTGGGATATGAACAAATACAATTTGATAATTTCAGTCAAATAAGCAAAGCAAAAGATACAGGAATAAAGCTAACCTAAAAGAAAATGCTTAATTCAGAGAATTAAAAAAAACAAAAAAGAAATAATAGAGTGAAAATAAAGAAATAAATTAGAAGCTGCAGCTGAAAACTTTTTGAAAGAATGCAATCTCTAAATTGTTGTTGTTGTTAAGTGCCGTTGAGTCACCGGTAACTCAAAGCGACCCTATGAAGGAGTGTCCTCAATGCATAGGTGCCTTTCATCCTCTCTCCAGGTTCATAGGGTTTCCGTAGGTAAGCTATCATGTAAGTGGATGCCACTCCTCCTTCCAAAATCTCTAAATTAGTGAAAGGAAAAAAAAGAAAAATAATATAGGCTGCGTTTAGCAGCCATAAAACTGGCAAAAGTGTTTATCCTTAGTAGTCTGGAATGCTAAAGATAAACACACAAGCCAGTCTTTCACAAGTGCATAGTCAAGTGATCTAGAAGTTTAGAAGCAGGTAAGAAAAAAAATACAACTTAGTTTTCAAAGTAAATACAAAGAATAAAAGTTATACTCTCAATTGACTATCTGTAAAATCCATTTCTCAAGTGCTCAAAAATAAAGCAGCTTTACCCAAGCATAGGGGCAATGTGCATTAAGTCTCCAAGAACAGAGCAACAGATAAGTTGGGAAGATACAAAAGAAGGCCTATCAGTTTCAGGCTCCGCAGGAGACAATGCAAATTGCCAGCAGTATCCTGTTAGCAAAAACAATCCAGCTATAAGCAATAACAGCATGCCTTAAATTTATTTCATGCCACGTTGAGAAGTGCTGCATTAGGTGTAACTCTAATAACATTACTATTATACCAAAAAGTGAGAGTCTTCTAAAATACTAATTAATATCTTTAAACTAATTCCAAAATATACTGTCAAATCAATTATTAGAAAAAATAAGTTTAACCAGCAAAAGTGTCTTTGTTCATCTGGGAATTATTGAAATAACATATCAAACTATAGTCCCACAAAAAGTGGAAATTTAAAAAAAATCCTTAAAAGCCATCAATGATTTTTAAAAATTGTTGAGTGATATAAATTGAATTTGTCCTTTGCTAAGTATTCCTACTTATCAATTAACTCATTTGTTTAAAACTCTAGAAAGCTCTAGTAATTTCAACAGTGACTCCTGAAGCCAGTAAGGAGTTAGCTTGGATTTAACAGAGAATACAAGAAGCTCAAGTAAGCAGAACTGAAGAGAATGTAGAATTTTTTTCTTACTTGTTTTTCCTACTCCACACACTCCTACTGAGTTAATAATACAGTAAAATAAAATTGTAGAATAAATATTTTTTTGCAAAATAAAAATATCAAGCAACTTCTGTAAAGAAAGTAATTTTAATAATTAGTAAAAACTAATTCTGTTGCGTCAATTGTGTAGTAATGACTCAGAAGAAATTATACTACGATTAACTAAGAAAAAATTCAAAACTTATGTCAATTTAATACCAATTAGCAAATAGCAGTGTCAAATTATGTAGACAAAATTTCTAAATTCTTAGCCTAAAAGATAAAAAATTACAATTTTTAAAAGTAACACAATGAATTTTACCATCTATAGCAAAATTAACTCCTATAATTGATTCAAAGAAGTTTTATACTAATGCTAGCAAAAATGGCAAAGCTAAATATAGAAGGGCGACCCAACTGAGTGTGGAAACTACAGAACAATATCATTGATTTCACATGCAAGCAAGATTCTACTGAAGATTATCCAAAAACGACTGGAACAGTACATC
>NW_006400220.1:79643-80268 GCF_000299155.1 Elephantulus edwardii | reverse complement strand
GTGTCAGAGGCAATGCGATTGGCACAGGATAGAGCAGGGTTTAGGGCTGTTGTACATAGGGTCGCTATGAGTCGCAAGCAACTCGATGGCACATAACAACAACAATTATCAACAAGTAGTATAAACTTAAAACTGTACAAAAAACAGAATTATATGCTACTATACTATTATTAACTCATATTAAAAAATCTCTTAATATAATAACTCTCAATAGGTAAAATACATAGCAAAACATATTGAGACTGCTATTATACCACAAAATAATTCTAAATTATATGTTTTGCTTTTACAGTTGAAGTGTATTGTTAAAAAAAAGAATCCTTATATATTACCCATATTCAAGCACACACTCATCTACCAGAACTTTTAATCCAAGGTAATGAAAAAATTAATTAATTAGTTGCTACTGTATTAAAAGCCAAAGAGCAACATTCTAAATTTCATGGGAATCCCAGAACACTTGATCATTCTAATGAGAAACCTATACTTGGACCAAGAGGCAGTCATCAGAACAGAGCAAGGAAACACGGCATGGTTCAAAATTGGGAACGGTGTATGCCAGGGATGTGTCCTATCTCCATGCCTTTTCAACCTGTATGCAGAACAGATTATCCGAGAGGCTGGG
>NW_006400220.1:76251-78570 GCF_000299155.1 Elephantulus edwardii | reverse complement strand
TCCAGGACAAACCTGTTTGTACTCCTAGCAGTCCATGGTATATTCAACACTCTTCTCCAGCACCACAGCTCAAAGGCATCAGTTCTCTTTCTATCATCCCTATTCACTGTCCAACTCTCCGATGCATAGCACGTTATTGCAAAGACTATAGCCTGGATCAGGCACACCTTAGTCTCCCGCCTGACGTCGATGGACTTCAGTATCCTTGAGCGGTCCCTCACAGCTGACTTTTCCCAATGCAATTCATCTCCTGATTCCTGGCTGCTGTTACTGAGAGTGTTGACTGTGGAACCAAGTCAACTAAAACTGTTATCTCAATCTCTTCACCATTCATATTGATGCTGCCAATTGGCTCAGTGGTGAGAATCTTTGCTTTCTTGATATTGAGCTTCAATCCATATTGAAGATACATTTCCATTATTCTGAAAAACCTCCTGTCTCAATAACGAAGAAAAAATGTAAAAAATCTAGATTTGGGGTAAAGCTGACATTAGAGGGTCTGGAGGAAGATGATTATGACAGGATATCTCCTACTGTTCTCCACAAAATGTCTAATAGCCTAGAGATATTGTTAATCAGTGATAATGAGTACAAGTACTGGCATTCCCAGCCAGAGTGTGGGTATGGACTGCAGCCGGATTGGTGGACAGAGTATAGTATACAGACAATGGAGCCAGATAACCTGGAACTAATCTTTGATTTTTTTGAGGAAGATTTCAGTGAGCCAGTAGTTCAGGGTGATGTCCTTCCTGGCCATGTGGGGACAGCATGTATTTTTATCATCTACCATTGCTGAGAGTGGGAAGAGTGCAGGACTCCTTACTCTCCCTATCATGAGCAGAAATTCTAGAAAAACAGTACGCAAAGTTAGAGTTGATTATATAATTATTAAGCCATTACCAGGATTCAGTTGTGACATGAAATCTTCGTTTTCCAAGTATTGGAAGCCAAGGACACCACTGGATGTTGGAAATTGAGGTTCAGGGAACTCTACAACAACTTGCAAAAGCTTGCTAAAGTTCAAGAAAATACTGTTGCTTCTTTAAGAAATGCTGCCAGTCATGGCGCAGCTTTTGTAGAATTTGATGTACATCGTTCAAAGGATTTTATTCATGTAGTCTATCATGATCTCACTTGTTGTTTGACTATGAAAAAGAAATGTGATGCTGATCCAGTAGAATTATTTGAAATGCCTGTAAAGGAGCTAAACTTTGACCAACTCCAATTCTTAAAGCTTGTCAATAAATCACTGAAATAAAATGATCGAAAGAATCTGTGGTTGAGGAAGAAAATTCCTTTTCTGAAAATCAACCTTTTCCTTCCCTTAAGATGGTTTTAGAATCACTGCCAGAAGATGTTTAACATAGAAATGAAATGGATCTGCCAGCAAAGGGATGGAATATGGGATGGCAATTTATCAACATATTTTTTATATGAACCTATTTTTGGATACAATTTTTAAACCTGTTTTGGAAAATTCTGGGAAAAGGAGAATAGTATTTTCTTCATTTGATGCAGATATTTGCACAATGGTTCGCCAAAAGCAGAACAAACATCCCAGTTTATTTGTAACTCAAGGAAAATCTGATGTTTATCCTGAACTCATGGACCTTCAATCTTGGACAACTCCCATTGCAATGAGCTTTGCACGGTTTGAAAATCTGCTGGGGATAAATGCACATACTGAAGACCTGCTCAGAAACCCATCGTATATTCAGGAGGCAAAAGCTAAGGGACTAGTCATATTCTGCTGGGGTGATGACACCAATGATCCTGAAAACAGAAGAAAACTGAAGGAATTTGGAGTTAATGGTCTAATTTATGATAGGACATATGACTGAATGCCGGAACAGTGAAATATATTCTAAGTGGAGTAGCTGGAACACCTGAAGCAAGACTTGCCAGAGCTTAAGAGCTGTTTGTGCCCTCCCATTAGCCACTTCACACCCTCCTCTTTGTGTGGGGAGCATGACATCTGCATGGAGGCCAATGGCATTGACAACACCAAGAAAGCTTAGTTATGATCGCATGTCACTTAACGGGCACCGCTGTTCTGTGTGTTCATTTTCATCGTTGAGCATTGTTCTGTCTATGCCTTTTGGGTTTCTCAGTCCAATGAAGCAATAATAAGGTATTTTGCTAGTCCACTACAGTTCTTGCTAGAATTTCAAGTATGCTATTTTACATCGCTTGGCCAGGTATAATTACCAGTCAGTCTCTTTCCAATGAGATTTATTGGTTGGTAAATACTTTAAAGATTGAAACTTATTTTAAACAGATGCTCAATAATAAGCACAGCTATTTGAAATGAAATATATA
>NW_006400220.1:75544-76065 GCF_000299155.1 Elephantulus edwardii | reverse complement strand
TATGACTTTGCATAATTATATCTGACCATAAAAAAAAGTACCTCAAATGCATGTGTTTGCACTGGTGAGTCCAACCACACAAATCTTTGTGCCATCTGTGTAAATATGTATTTTAACATGTATTAACATGCACAGACACCATTTCCCATCAGAATGAGCCCCAAAGCTGCTGCCATTTCCCACTTAGAGTAATGCCGGGGTCAGCAGCCTTGGGGTGAAATTTCAACATGTTTCTTCACAAGTTTTCAAAAGTTGTTTTGCATAAATGTTAGAATTTTTTAAAGCTGCATAAAGGAAGAATTCAAGATACTAAAGAGTTGAATAGAAGATTTCAAAAGGCAGCACAGGATGACAAAGCAAAATATTACACTGAATGTGCAAGGAGTTGGAGTCAGAAAATCAAAAGGGCCGAACTCGCTCACCATTTCTTAAGCTCAAGGAACTGAAGAACAAATTCAAACCTCAAGTTGCTATAATCAAGGATGCTTTCGGCAGAAAGTTAAATGATCCAGGAAGTATTA
>NW_006400220.1:74179-74856 GCF_000299155.1 Elephantulus edwardii | reverse complement strand
CTCCATACCTTTTCAACCTATATGCAGAACAGATTATCCGGGAGGCTGGGCTCTATGAGGAGAAATGTGAGGTCAAGATTAGTGGACGATTTATCTGCAATCTGCGTTATGCAGATGACACAACCCTGCTTGCTGAAACTGAAGAGGACCTGAAGCACCTGCAGCAGAGGGTCAAGGACTGGAGCCTCCAATATGGATTGAGGCTCAACGTCAAGAAGACAAAGATTCTCACCACTGGACCAATTGGCAGCATCAGGATGGATGGTGAAGACTTTGAGATTGTCCCACATCAGGTCATTGTGGCTGACAGGACTGACAGGCCCCAGCTCCCAGGTGGAAACAAAGGAGGATGATTCAACGATTTAGATCCTCCCAGGAGAGCTGTGGGTGAGCATTAACATGCCTGCTAAGTATATTCGTTTTCTCCTGGACACAAGAGCCTACCATCTGGTCCTAAAAGCCTTCTGAGGTCCTAACTCTTCTCACTCTCACTATTTCTTAGTTGTTGGAATTGACAGAAAATCTCATAAGCAGTTCCTTACTTCACCTCTGCCTTGCATGCGGACTTCTGAGTTGTAAAAAAACCCAGTGGTAGATGGAATTTGCTCCAGGACTTAAGAACAATAAATGACATAGTTGAACCTCTCCATCTTGTGATTCCTAACCTTTATAATATA
>NW_006400220.1:69171-73009 GCF_000299155.1 Elephantulus edwardii | reverse complement strand
CAGTGCGATTGGCACAGGACAGAGCAGAGCTTAAGGCTGTTGTACATAGGGTCGCTATGAGTCGCAAGCGACTCAACGGCACGTAACAACAACAACAACAAAATGTATAAAATATCAGTAAGAGAAAGTATGTTGGATACTTAACTACAGTAGATCACATATATAAATTGTATTCAGCGCTTGCTTCAAGTTTTAAGCATGAGATTGTACACGTTTACTTAAGTCCTTGCATCTGTTATGCTAGGTAAGTGAGAAGGTGTCAAGGACTAAAATATTTTGTTGCCTGAAGACAAACAAAAATCCAAGTTCTGTCTGTAGGCATTTTAATTATGATTATTTTAAATGTACCTCACTACACTCTTGCTTTGTGTGTGTGTGTGTGTGTTGTACAGTAGTCAAATCTCCATGCAGAAAAATAAATGTCTTGAATTCTCATTGGTATTCTTTATTGGTTAATGTGTATCCTGCATGTAATCTATTAAAAAATGTAGATGATCCTACTAAATATATATGCATGTTTTTAAGGTTATACTGAGGTCTCTCTTCATTAGGAGCAGATTGTTTTGACATAACTGTAACTTAAGTATGAACGTTGAATAAAATAGCACAGATTTATTTTCTTCATGATAAGATGAAATTTCACAAAAGTTGTTACTTTTCCAGAATCCATTTATGATACTGAACAATAGAAAGTTGGTGTCTAGCTTAAAGGAACAGTTTTATACCTGCCTTATACTGCATGTTATTTATTGGAAAGTTTATACACGTGTCTTGAAATATTTGGTGTAGAAGCTGAGAACCTAAGACTTGAATTTACAATTATAACTATTTTAATTTTTAAGCTAATTAGTGCAGTTTTGACTGGACTGTATTTATGTGAAGATAGGCCTTGACTTCTCCAACACCGATGTTTAATAGAAATCATTTAGGAAGTGGCGTATTTTGCAAGGATCCTATTGCATTTTTGCACTTTACACAGTGTTGAATTTTTGTTTTTGCAAACCATACAACTCCGTTGAGACTCTGGGAGTTTTATGTATGGGCATGTTAATATATTAAAAAAACAAAAAAACCAACAGTATATGCATTTTACAAATTCAGTGAGGTCTTTCAGTATTTCCTTGTTAGTTAGGCCCTTTTCGAAACCTGGGGGAAATGTGTTTTCCTCATCTGTAGACCTTTATATAAGTAACTATCATCATTACCTTCTGGTAGTTTGACTTGACTGTGTGTACTTCTAGTCCTGTTCCTTTTGCTTTACCTCATGCCCTTCCCATTCAGCTCCATTTTGAAGATTCAAGGTTGAGGGGCTTCAAATCCAAAAGCAGGAAATAAGAAAAGGAAGAGCATGGGTTACTGCCCATGAGGAACAGTGCCAGTAAATTAAAACCTTGGATTTACACAAGTGAGGCTCCGTGTCACTATCCACTGTCCTGTATACTCAGCTCCAGCCACATTGGACCTGGGGCTCTTCACCCCACCCCTTGTCCCTGTTACACACTCACTTGAATAATTCATGTTTTCTGTCTGGAACCTTTGCTGAAGCCCCTTTAGGAGAGACACCAGTCTATTTTACTCTGTAGCACTCTATTCATGTCTTGTTCAGACTGTGATTCACAGCTCCCTAGGTGGGCATGACCTATTTGTCTCATCTGCCAGACTGTGGGCTTTCCAAGGGTAGGAACCTTGTTTCATTTTATTTCCACAGAACCTGGAGAAATAGAATTGTTGGAATGAGTGGGATTGTCTAACTTGTATCAAATGCCCTTTTGAATGAAGGGTTTTAATCATGTTTACTAAGAATGTAACTTTGACTTGGTTTACATTTCATTTTTTTTCTATATTTTATTAATTTTCATAAACATTTACAGAGATTTTGGGTTTCCATTCATTCCTTGTTGCACTATTCTCTCTACCCTCCTCCCAGTTTGTTCTTGTCCAAATGCCACAGTGCTTGTCAAAGCCAGTTCTGATTAATCTTCTTTGTCAGTGTGTCCTTTGCCATTCCCTATCACTCCTCCCTGAGAGAGACTTCACCCTGAGTCATAAGGAAAAGGGGATGGCGTATTCTCTTAGCTACTTCCTGCTGAAAAGGGACGCTGTGGGTTTCAGGGTGAAGATCTTCTCTCACTACCCCTTTGACAGTAGGAAACACGTAGACTATTATGGAGATTGATTTTGGGATTTAGATGCACTCTTATTGATTGTGCTTGGCTGTACATGTTCATATCCTTGGTTTACATTTCAGTCCTTAGAATGATGTTAACATGCACAGCTATAATGTTCAAGTACTTTGTATTTTTCTGGTACTTGAAATACCGCCATCGTTCTGCTATTTTTTTTACTCTTTAGAGAGTAAATGATGTACTGTAACTGGTGTCAGTGTGAGGAGCACAGCTCACCCTGTGTCCGTTGTGCCTGTGGGCTGCCACAGCTGGCCTCCTGCCACCCCACTTACCTCACTCCCACTGTGATCTTTGCCGTTCTTTCTACGCTCTAACCCTTACCTCAGAACTGCCTTCCTTATCTCTCATGCCTGCCTTCAGTATCCAGCTCAGGTCTCACTGTCTCCATAAAACCATCTTCAGCTTTTGATGAAGTTCATGTGTCTTAAGCTGGAAACACCTGCAGACAGCCTCTGTATTACCCACTTTGTTTTGCAGCTGAGATAATAAACCAAGAGTTTACGTTACTTCGCAGGTTGGGACTAGAGTCTGGCTTCTGGTATTTGTAAACTGTGCTGCTGCCTTTTGAATTATTGTGGCATTTGTTAGCCTATATGCCTTCTTACAGTCTGACTTTTTATGTGCCTGTTGTGTTGCCCTGATAAGAGTGTAAGCCCCTTAAGGTCAGGGACTTGTTTGCATTTTTAGCTCTATTCTATCTAGTGCTTTATACTTAGTTATGAATTAGATAAATAAAAGGTGGCGGCAGTGATCCTGCTTTCCTAAAAAACAAAACAAAACAAAAAAACCAAAACAAAATTCTTACTATTATAAAAGTACCTATCTGCTTGTTACTCTCATAAACTTAAAGTTTTTATTTGTTATTATAACACGTTTTTAGTGTTTAAAAAAATACAAAACTAACAATTATCAAAAAATAAAACATTTAAAAATACCATTTAAAAAGGGGGAGAATAGAGGAAAGAAGATTACTGATTGCCTTATTTAAATTTTTTAAACCTTAATTCAGATGGGCTATCAGCAGCAGAATTACAATGACAGAGTCATGAAAAAGAAAAAGCTCCTGATTTGAACCAAATTATTTGAATCAAAATACTTGTACTTGGAAATCTAGTCATGTACTAATATGGGGAAAAGGTTTTGCTTCTATCTCCACAGAAAATAAAAAAAATTGGATTCCTGACAAAAAGATTAAATTTCTATATGGCAAATGAAAGAAAGTTCAACATGCTGAACTTGAATGCAGAATTTACTGAATTGAATCTACATCAAGCACAAGTGTGATGACCTCTTGTGAACACCTGTTGAATGAATCCACCTACCTGAGGCCAAAGAAGTTAACACAAAAGAAGAAAAACTGTTGTTGTTGTTTTTGTTGTTGTTGTTGTTGTTATGTGCCGTCGAGTCGTCTACGACTCACAGCGACTCACATTAGCACAATTAAATGTTCTGGGATTCCCATTCCTCTCAGAGTCAGCCTTTAACTTGCTGGTCTGCCTGATACTTCTCTAAATCTGAACAGTCACATTGAGACAGACTAGGAAGAAGGATTGGCCATCGACTTCTGAAGTAGCAGGACTCTGAAAACCCTATGTACAACAGAACACATTTAGATAACAGAAACGGCAAAGGAGGTTGAGTTTTCAAGTATG
>NW_006400220.1:27298-47448 GCF_000299155.1 Elephantulus edwardii | reverse complement strand
AGGAGGGTAGAGAAAACAGTGCAACAATGAATGAATGAATGAAAACCCAAAATCTCTGTAAATGTTCATTAAAACTAATAAAATTTAATAATAATTTTTAAAAAAAGAAAGAAAGAAGGGAGAGTAGAGATGTAAAGAAAAAACCCAGGCCTTCAGGGCTTTTGATAAAATAGATCAATTATTGATAGGAAATGTTGAAATTAGTGAAGATTTTCATCTCCATACACATTTGAATGTTAATGGAATGATGAAAAAATGTGGAATTACACAGCAACAAGCTCAAAAGATTGTGTGTAGATGTCCTCAATGTGGCCCCATTAATGCACCACCTTATGAAAAAGGAGTCAGTCCTAGAGGTGACAGATGATACATATTATGGCATATGGATGTTACTCATATTCCATCATTTGGGAAGTTCCAATATGTTCATCATACTATTGATATTTTTTTAGACTTTCAATGGGCCACTGCTTTGCCATGAAACAAAATCAGAGTATGCAATTCAACATTTAATCGAAACTTTTAATGTGATGGGTCTTCCATCAAGTATTAAAACTGATAATACTCCTACTTATAATTCTAAGAAAATACAAGAGTTTCTTAAAAAATGGAATATTAATCATATTACTGGTATTCCATATAACCGCCAAGGGCAGGCTAATTTGACTTTACAAACTATGTTGAAAAAACAGAAGGGGGCAGATGCGATGGTACTAATATCGTCTCCTCGAATTAATTTACAAAAAGCCCTGTTCACTTTTTTTTTCTCATCATTTTTTTTTTCTGTGCAAGTTAGGTTTTTTATCTAGAAAGGGTGTAATGCAACTAAACAGTCCGCCTAGAAGCATTTGCGGTGGACGATGGAGGGGCCAGACTCGTCGTACTCCTGCTTGCTGATCCACATCTGCTGGAAGGTAGACAGGGAGGCCAGGACGGAGCCGCCGATCCACACGGAGTGTTTGTGCTCAGGGGGAGCGATGATCTTGATCTTCATTGTGCTGGAGGCCAGCGCTGTGATCTCTGCATCTTGTCGGCGATGCCTGGGTACATGGTGGTCCCGCCAGACAGCACTGTGTTGGCGTAGAGGTCCTTGCGGATGTCAACATCACACTTCATGATGGAGTTGAAGGTAGTTTCATGGACGCCGCAAGACTCCATGCCCAGGAAGGAGGGCTGGAAGAGTGCCTCGGGGCAGTGGAAATGCTCATTGCCGATGATGATGACCTGCCCATCGGGCAGCTAGTAGCTCTTCTCCAAGGAGGAAGAGGAAGCCGCCATGGCCATCTCCTGCTCGAAGTCCAGGGCAACGTAAGAGTTTCTCCTTGATGTCATGCTCAAATTCCTGCTCAGCTGTGGTGGTGAAGCTGTAGCCTTGCTCAGTGAGGATCTTCATGAGGTAGTCCGTCAGGTCCTGGCTAGCCAGGTCCAGACGCAGGACGATATGGGGGAGGGCGTACTCCTCATAGATGGGCACAGTGTGGGTGATCCCATCGCCGGAATCCATCACAATGCCAGTGGTTCGGCCAGAGGCATACAGGGACAGCATGGCCTGGATGGCGACGTACATGGCAGGGGTGTTGAAGGTCTCGAACATGATCTGGGTCATTTTCTCCCGGTTAGCCTTGAGGTTCAGGGGGGCCTCCGTCAGCAGCACAGGGTACTCTTCGGGGGCCACACGCAGCTCGTTGTAGAAGGTGTGGTGCCAGATCTTCTCCATGTCGTCCCAGTCGGTGACAATGCCGTGCTCGATGGGGTACTTGAGGGTCAGGATGCCTCACTTGCTCTGGGCTTCGTCCCCCACGTAGGAGTCCTTCTGGCCCATGCCCACCATTACGCCCTGGTGCCAAAGGTGCCCCATGATGGAGGGGAAGACAGTCCGGGGGGCGTCGTCACCCGCGAAGCCGTCCTTGCACATGCCGGAGCCATTGTCGACCATGAGTGCAGCGATGTCATCATCCATGGTGAGCTGGGGGTGGCGGGTGTGAACCGGCGGCGGTGACTATGCAAAGGGGCCTGTGCTCCGGGGCGGACGAGGTGTCGGCTGTCTACTTTTTATTTTTTGAATGCTAATGAAAAAGGAGAAACTCCAACTGAAAGATATTGGGTATTACAATCCTCTAAAGAATTGAATCGGCCTATATATTATATATAAGGGTCCTTTAACTAATGAATGGAAAAAGAGATTTGTGATTAGGTGGGGGCGAGGATTTGCTTATATCTCTACAGGCACAGAAAAACTGTGGGTGCCCTCCAGAAATGTGAAACCCCAAGATGAGTGAAAAGAGGCCACACTTTGAAGGGGATGAAGCTGCAGAATGACAGATAATATATATTTCCAATACTCCCTTGTTAAAAGTAGTTCATTGACTTTATAAAATTTTGTTCAATATATCTCTTTAGTAGATGTTTCAAGGGTATAGTTTTCATGGAAATACCAGTAACAACTTTGGGTTATCCCGATATTCTTCCCTGTCAGTTGCTTCCTTTACCTTTCTTCGAGAATGGATACATTGGAGACAGTGTTGAGAAAAGCAAAGGTGAGTTTTTTAATACTTCCTATGGAAGCGTCATTGATTGGAGCCTTGTTGGTTCCACTCATCAGCATAGAAACACCAAAACACAAGTTAGTGTAAGGAAGGCAATGGATTTATAGCTGCTTATGTTAATAACACTATATCATGTCATGGAGGAGGAATAGTGGAACTGTAACCACATATACAGTATTTTTCTTACCAAAACATTTACGAAAATTAGGAACTGTATTAAAACATGTATCTCTTTGGATTGGAAATTACTCATACAATCATACTGATAATATTACTAGCCTTAAGCGTAAAAAATTATATTGTTCAAAATTATTTATTAATATATTTGTTTAAATTTTTCCCTCTTTTAACAACTGGGATCTAAAGGGAAAAGGCCAGAGAATGGCCAAAATTATTGGGGCAATTATTGCTACCAGTTTAGGGCTTGTGTCAGGAAAAGGAAGTCTTGCTCATGAATGGTGCCACCCAAGGGCAATAAAGGAGGTCAGAATTGCTTCCACTGTGGAAAGCTGGGACACTCCAGTAGGCAGTGTCACCACAGGTAAGCAAGGGGGTAGAGAGGAAGCTCCCACTCACTTGCTTTAAATGTGGATCTTAAGGGACACTTGGCCAAGGGCAGCCCACATCAGGTCCTCATGGCCAACAAAGGACTACCAGGTCCCAGCTCCCAGCTGGAAACAAGGGAGGGCTCTTAAACAATTCAGGTCCTCCCAGAACAGCCATGGGTGAGCACTGATGTTGCTGGTAAGTATATCCATTTTCTCCTGGACACAGGAGTCTATTAATCGGCCCTATAAGCCTTCTCAGGTCCACTCTCTTCCCACTATTCCTTAGTTGTTGGAATTGATGGAAAAGCTTATAAGCAGTTCTTTGCTCCATCTTTGACTTGCATGTGGACTTCCTCGCTGTAAAACAATGGAAGCTGGTCCAGGACTTAAGCACAATAAATGACATAGTTGTGCTTCTACATCTTGTGGTTCCTAAACCTTTACAGGTTTTAATAGGCAAAGTGACAGCCAATAAGCCTTATAATTTAAGAACTATTTTTCCTTTGTAACTTGGTTTCTGCCATGGTTAGAACCTCTAGTTGGAATTCTAATTTTTGACTCATATGTTTTTTAACTTGTTAAATTTGTGTCTTCTAGGTTGCCACAGATGCATCTCCAAGGATATGAACCTGTATCTCTAAGCACAATTGATAATAGTGCATCTATATTCCAAAATCAATTGCCACAATAGTCTATGTGTTTCCTATTGCAAAAGGGGCCCTTTAGAGTAGTGAGAGAAGATATTCACCCTGAAACCTACAATACCCTTTTCCAGCAGGAAGTAGCTAAGAGAATATGGTGCCCCATTTTGTAATAAAACAGGGTGGAATCTCTCAGGGAGGAGTAATAGGGAATGGCAAAGGACACGCTGACAAAGAAGATTAATTAGAACTGGTTTTGACAAGGACTGTGGCAATATAACAATAGAAACAGACTTTAAAGAAAGATTCAGCCTGAATCCTTTTGATCATATGGAGATTTTTTTAAAATTTTATTATGCTTGATTTGTTCTGTTTGATTATATATGAAGGATGGAGAGAACAAAGATGGGCAAGAATGAATCAATGAAGAGAAGATAATAACATAGATGATAACATAATTATAATAGAAACAAAAGGGGTGAAATATGGGAAGCCAAATTTTATATTAAATATTTGTAATAAGCAGACTACTACTTCAGGCTATGAGGGAGGTTGATATCAGCTGGAATTAATCCTGAAGCACTAAGGCCAATCCTTAAGCGTTTACAGGATTTTTGCATTGACCCTCCTGAGTCAAGCAGAAGGTTGTCAATAGAGAAAGCTTAGCTTCACCTGTATTGGAGTCTCTTGGTGATTTACTTTCTGGCAATTTTCAATAAAGACAGAAAAGCTGGAATTGGTAGGCAGTTCCCTTAAGTGGTTTGAGAACTGTTTGCTTCCTGCTTTACTTCTGGTTTTCTCCTACATTCCTGATGTTCTTTCTCATTATTAATACTTATAAAAATACTTTGCTCCTGGTCTGCAACAATAGGACCCTATGAACAACAGATCTGAACTCTGTCCTATCATGTGCCATCCTCACAGTCTCTCTCTCTCTCTCTCTCTCCACACACCCCCACACCCCCACACACACACTCCTGAGCCCATTACTGCAGTCAATCCACCTTGTTGAGGGTGTTTTCTCCTTCAATGTCCCTCCACCTTTCCAAGCATGATGTCCCTCTCCAAGGAATACCCTCCCCTAGTAACATGCCCAACGTATGTGAGATGAAGCTTTTTCATCTTTGCCTACAAGGAGAACTCTGGATGCACTTTCTCCAAGGGTATGTTTGTTCTTTTGACCATCCAAAAGATAATTTTGATAAGAATTTTTGTTTTCTTGACTTTGAGATGCAATCCATATTGAAGGCTGTATTCTTTGATCCTCTGCAGCAAGTGTTTCAAGTCCTCTTCACGTTCAGCAAGCAAGGTTGTGTCATCTGCATAACAAATATCACATTCCTCTTCACGGAGTCCAGCTTTTCTAATAATTTGCTTAGCATACAGATTAAATAGGTACAGAGAAAGGATTCAACCATGACACACACCTTTCTTAATGTTAAACCATGCTTTAATATTAAATCCTTGCTCTGTTCACTACAACAGTCTCTCTCTCTCTCTCTCTCTCTCTCTCTTTTTTGCACAACAGTCTCTTGATCTAGGTGTAGGTTTTGCATGAGCACAATTAAGTGTTCTGAGATTCCTATTCCTCTTAATGTTAGCGATAATCTGTTATGATCTATACAGTCAAATGCCTTTGCATAGTTAATAAAGCAAAAATTGACTTTCTTCTGGTATTCTTTACTTTCAGCCAGGATGTATCTGACATCAGCAATGACATCCTTGATGTCATAGCCTCCTCTAAATCCAGTTTGAATTTGGGGCCATTTTTGAATTATTTTCAGCAATATTTTGTTCCCACGTGAAATTAACAATATTGTTCAATAGTTTCCATATTATGTTGGATCGCCTTTTTTGGGAATGGGAACAAATACGTAGCTCTTCCAGTCAGTCAGCCAGGCGGCTGTCCTCCATATTTTCTAGCATATAGACTGATGAGTATGACTTCATCTGTTACTTGAAAAATGTTAATTGGTATCACATCAATTCCTGGAGTCCTTTTTCCCCCCTAAAGCCTACAGTGCAGTTTGAACTTATTCCTTCATTACCACTGGCTCTTCTTCATATGGTATTTCCGGAAATATTTCAATGTCAGCCAATTCTTGCTGGTACAATAAATGACTGAGTATTCCCCCCACTTTTTTAAATGTTTTTCCCATAGCATCTCCAATATTGCCACTTGAGGCTTGAATTTGTTCTTCAGTTCTTTCAGCATGAGAAATGCCAAGTTCTTCCCTTTTTATTCTCCAATCCCAGCTCTCTGCACATTCTGTTAAGATATTTTGCTTTCTCTTATCGAGCTGCCATTCAAAATCTTCTCTTTAGATTCTCTTCCCTTTGTTTTGATTTCTCAATTGTTCTAGTACAATTTTCAGAATATTTTCTGTTAATCTATTTTTGGGTTTTTTTCTCTTCTTCCTTTGTAATGACCTTTTGCACTCTTCATGTGTAATATCCTGGATGTCATCCCACAGCTTATCTGGTCTTCCATCATTGATGTTCAATGTGTCAAATTATTTCTTAAGATGATTTTTTCTTTTTCTTTTTTAATTTATTAATTTCAATGAAACTTTATAGAGACTTTGGATTTCCATTCATTCATTGTTGCACTTTTCTCCCCTCCCAACCCTTTCCCCTAGTACACTACCCTCTTGGAAAAGTAAAAGAAAAATTCATTGTTTTACAATCCCTCCCCCAGGTTCACTCCACTATGCAGCCTTCACTCTGGACTCCTGTCATGACAAAAATACCTAATCACATATCCCTTTTAAACAGTTTTCTCTCTCATCTGTTTCAATGCGGTATACATTATTGAACCCATCTTTCTCAGTCTCCCCCTAACCCTGAGGTCAGTCCTGTTTTACAACAGTGGTACCATGCAGTATTTGTCCTTTTGTGACTGAGATACTTCACTCAGCATAATGTCCTCCAGGGCCACCCATTTTGAATAATATTGCATGAGTTCCTTGTTTTTCAATGCAGTGTAGTAATCCATTGTGTGAATATACCACACCTTCTCTATCCATTCTTTTGCTGATGGGCACTTAGGTTGTTTCCAACTCCTTGCTATTGTGAACAAAGCCACGATAAACATGGGTGTGCATATATTTGCTTGGGTGGCAGTTATGGTCTCTTTGTGGTATAATCCCAGTAGTGGAATTGCTGGGTCAAATGGTATCTCTATTTGCAACTTTTTGAGAAAGCACCATACTGCCTCCTATAGTGTTTGCACCATTTTACACTTCCACCAACAGTGAATAAGGGTTCCAATTTCTCCACAACCTTAGCAACATTTGTTGCTTGCTGTTCTGTTAAATTTTGCTATTCTGACTGGGGTGAGATGATATTTCATAGTTGTTTTGATAAGATGATTTTTAAATCCAGGTATCATAGACTCAAGATGACATTTTGGTTCTTGTGGACTTGTTTTCATTTTCTTCACCCTCAATTTGATCTTGCACATGAGTCTTTTCCATTCTTAGCACCTGATCTGGTTTTGACAGCAGATATTGAGCTTAACCAGCAGTTTGTTCCACAGATGTCGTCAATGTGAGTAAAGTCATTGTTTCTGGGTTTTGGTGTTTGGTTGTAGGTTTTTTCACAGCCATTTAAAAAAATTGTTTGGTAGGACATAAAAGTAGATTTGAAGAGATGCAACAGAGAGTCAGTGACATGGAAGACAAGAGCTTCATTGGAAACATATTAGAAGAAAAATCACAGATGAGACATAAAGGAAATGAAGAAAATATTAGAATCATATAGGATGACATCAACCGGAACAACAAACAACATACATATGATTGGAATTCCAGAACATGGGAGTGACAGGGAAATCACTGAGAAAATTGTGGAAGAAGTACTAGAAGAAAACTTCTGTAGTATTTTTAAGAATGGGGAAATCCACATTTAAGAAGCACAGCAAACATCAAATAGACTAGATGCAAAAAGAAAAACATCAAGATAGATCACAGTCAAATTCACCAAATTAAAAGATAAGGATAGAATTCTAAAAGCAGCACAAGAAAAACAGAGTCATCTACAAAGGAGAAACAATTAGATTAAGTTCTGATTTTTCAGCAGAAACCATGACAGCTAGAAGATAATGGGATGGCATATACAGTAAGTTGAAAGAAAACATCTTCCAGCCAAGGATCCTATATCCAGCAAAGCTCTCCATCAAGCATGAAGGAGAAATTAGATCTTTTGCAGAAAAGAAGGAATGTATGTAATTTGTGAAAATAAGACCAAAACTACAAGAAATCTAAGCAAAGTCCTTTGTAAGGAGACACCAAAGGAAAGAGAATAAATATAGTGAATAAACATAGTAAACAGAAACAACATAAAAAGCACAACAAAATTGCAAAGGTAAAACTTGGCATGACAATAATCACACTGTGTATAAACTAAATGCACCAACTAAGAGAGAAGAGTAGCAGAATGGATAATAAAAAGCCTATCAATATGTTGTCTGCAAGAGACACATCTTAAAAAGAAGAGACAGACTCATAATCAAAGGCTAGAAAAAATATACCAAGCAAATGGCAACTTCAAAAAATCAGGAGTGACAATACTAATCTGATGAAATACACTTCTGAATGAAAACCACCATAAAAGTTAAGGAAGGACATTGCATACTGATTAAAGACACAATAGATCAAGAAAATATAACCTTGGTCAACATTTATGCACCAAATGATAGACCTGTAAAGTACATAAGACAATGGTTAACAGAATTGAAGAAAGGAATAGACAGCAACACAATAGTGGTAGGATACTTCAACACATCACTATTATCAAAGGATAGGTCAACCCAAAAGAAACTCAGCAAAGACGCAGAAGATCTAAATTATACAAACAGCCAACTAAATGTTGTGGATGTATTCAGGGTATTGAACCCAACTAAAACTCAAATAACTTTCTTCTCAAGTGCATATGGTATATTCTCCGGAATCAATCACATATTAGAACACAAAGCAAGTTTCAATAAATTAAAAACATTGAAATAATACAAAGTATCTCTCAAACCACAATGCCATAAAACTAGAAATTAACCACAGGAGGATAAAGCTTATAAATCCATCCATGTGGAAACTGAGTAACTCTCTGCCAAAACAGAATGAAGGAATGAAATGAAAAAGTTCCTTGAAACAAACGAAAACGAAAATACAACATACCAAAAAGTCTGAGATACAGCTAAGGAATAAGCAATAGGCACATACATAAAAAAGAAAGAAGAAAAATAAATTATCTAACTCAACATCTTCATCAAATAGAAAAAGAACAACAATCTAACCTCACAGCCTCTAGAAGAAAATAAATTATTAGGACAAGAGCTAAAATCAATGAGATAAAAACCAGAATAAGAATTAAAACCATCAAAAAGACCAGGAGCTGGCTTTTTGAAAGGGTCAATAAAATTGGCAAACCATTGGCAAACTTAACAAAAGAAAAAAGAGAAGACAGACATGACATGATTAAGAAATGATAGAGGTGGCATCACAGCAGGACCAGAAGAAATTAAATCTGTAATATCACAGCTGAATTCTACCAAACATTTATAAAGGATCTATCACCAGTTCTACTTAAACTACCTATTTTTAAAAAATTGAAAAAGAAGGAACACTCCCAGAGTGTTCTATAATCCTAACACCAAAATCAAGCAAATATATTACAAAAAAATTTACAGACCAATATCACTTATGAATATAGATGCAAAAATCCTTAACAAAACCCTAGCCAATAGAATCCAAAAATACATCAAAAAATAATTCATCAGGAGGGAGGGTGGGGAAAGAATATAATTCATCATGACCAGTGGTATTCATAACAGGTATGCAAGGATAGTACAACATAAGAAAAACAATCTATGTAATCCACCATATTAACAAAGCAAATAAAAAGAACCACATGATCTTAGCAATTGATGCAGAAAAGGCATTTGACAAAATCCAACACCTCTTCCTGATATAGACACTCAGCAAAATTAGAAGAGAAGGGAATTTCCTCAACATAGTTAAAAGTATATATGCAAAACCAAGAGCCAATATCATTCTCAATGGAGAAAGACTAAAAGCAATTCCCTTGCAAACAGGGACCAGAAAAGAATGCCCAGTGTCACCACTTCTAGTCAATATTGTATTAGAAGTGCTTGCTAGGGCAATGTGGCAAGAGAAGGAAATAAAAGGCAATCGGCAAAGAGATGGTTAAACTATTTCTGTATGCAGATGATAAGATAGTGAACACAGAAAACCCCAAGAACTCAAACAAAAAACTATTAGAGCTAGTAGACCAATTTAGTAGTGTGGCAGGTTATAAGTGTCTTACTTAGAGGAATCTCTGGGATTCCTCTAAGTAAAACAGATAACTTAAGAAAGAAACCAAGAGAGCAATGCCATTTATAATAACCAACCACAAATTGAGATACTTGGGAGTGAACCTAACTAGAGATACAAAAGACCTATACAAACACAACTATGAGATATCATCTCACACCAGTCAGAATAGCAAAACTTAACAGAACAGCAAGCAACAAATGCTGGAGAGGTTGTGGAGAAACTGGAACCCTTATTCACTATTGGTGGGAGTGTAAAATGGTGCAACCACTGTGGAAGGCGGTATGGCGCTTTCTCAAAAAGTTGCAAATAGAGATACCATTTGACCCAGCAATTCCACTACTGGGAATATACCCCAAAGAGACCATAACTGACATCCAAGCAAATATATGCACTCCCATGTTTATCGTGGCTTTGTTAACAATAGCAAGGAGTTGGAAACAACCTAAGTGCCCATCAACAAACGAATGGATAGAGAAGCTGTGGTATATTCACACAATGGAATACTACACTGCATTGAAAAACAAGGAACTCATGTAATATTATTAAAAATGGGTGACCCTGGAGGACATTATGCTGAGTGAAGTATTTCAGTCACAAAAGGACAAATACTGCATGGTACCACTGTTGTAAAACAGGACTGACCTCGGGGTTAGGGGGAGACTGAGAAAGATGGGTTCAATAATGTATACCGCATTGAAACAGATGAGAGAGAAAACTGTTTAAAAGGGATATGTGATTAGGTATTTTTGTCATGACAGGAGTCCAGAGTGAAGGCTGCATAGTGGAGTGGACCTGGGGAGGGATTGTAAAACAATGAAAGAATTTTTCTTTTCTAAGAGGGTAGTGTACTAGGGGGAAGGGTTGGGAGGGGGGGAAAGTGCAACAATGAATGAATGGAAATCCAAAGTCTCTGTAAAGTTTCATTGAAATTAATAAAAAAAAATACAAAGAAGGGGAGCTCTGGTGGCCTAGTGGCGGGGAGCTGCAACTGCAATCCCAGAGGCGCACGGTTCGAGTCCACCAGATGCTCTGCCGGGGAGGGAGGGACGGTCTCCTTCTGTACCAGTCAGATCTGATTTGACGGTATACTCACACAAAAATGATAGAATAAAAATTTTAAAAAAGACCTATACAAAGAAAACTACAGAACATTTCTAAAAGACAATAAAAGATATATAAATAAATGGAAAACTATTCCCTGTTCATGGATAGGAAGTCTCAATATTGTGAAAATTACAACCCTACCAAAAGCAATCTACATGTTCAATGCATTCCCAACACCAAATTCATTTTTCAAGGAGAACGAAAGGGAAATTGTCAAGTTTATTTGGAGAGGAAAGAGACCCCAAATAAGCAAAGCACTTCTGACAAGCAAAAATGAAGTGAGAGGCATAGCACTCCCCAACCTCAAAACCTACTACACAGCAGTAATAGTCAAAACAGCATGGTACTCATATAATGACAGGCACATAGACCACTGGAAGAAAATTGAGAACTGAGAAATGGACCCATCTATCTATGGTCAACTGATATTTGACAAGGAAATAAAATCTATCAAATGGGGTAATGACAACCTCTTCAACACATGGTGCTGGCAAAACTGGACTACTACCTGCAGAAAACTGAAACAGGATCCACATCTCACACGATACACAAAAATCAACTCAAAGTGGATCAGAGACCTGGGAGTAAAGCCAAAACCCATAAAGCTCATCAGAGACAAATTGAGATCAAGCTTAGACAGCCTAGTCTATAGGTAAAGAAACTGTGAAATACAGCCAGAAATGCACAATCTAGAGAGAAAAGAACTGGTGAATGGGACCCTCTAAAGAATAAATCCCTGTGTGCATTTGAAAAAAAAATCCAACAGAGTGAAAAGAAAATCTACGGACTGGGGACAAAACATTTGGGAATACCATTTCAAACAAGTATCTCATAATAAAAGTTTACAGATTCCTACCGGTCCTCCACAGGGAAAACAGAAAACACAATTATGAAACGGGGGAAAGACATGGAAAGACTTCTTACAGAGGAAGATATTAAAATAACCAACAGACACAAGATGAAATACTCAAAATCACTGGCAATAAGAGAGATGAAAATCAAAACCACAGTGAGACACTGTCTCACTTCAGTAGCAGTGACAAAGTTTAACAGGACATCAATTAATAAATGCTGGAGAGTATGTGGCGAGATAGGAACTCTTACACATTGTTGGTGGGATTGTAAAATGGTACAACCACTCTGGAAAGCAGTTTGGTGTTTCCTTAAAAAGCTGAATATAGACATTCCATATGCTTTGAATATACCCACTCTGAGAGAATGAGAACTGAGGCACAAATGGAGACTTTTACACCAGTGCTCATAACAGCGCTATTCACCATCACAAGAACATTGAAACAGCCCAAATAGCCAACCATAATGGAATGTGTTGAGAAATTATGGTACATTCACAAAATGGAATACTACACAGCATGCAGGAGCAAAGGTTTTGTAAATTACTACCTAACTTAGAAGGGACTGAAAAACATTATGCTAAATGAACTAACTCAGTCCTATAAGGACAAATACTGTATAAGACCATTATTGTAGAATGAGTATGAAGATCCAACGAGGGAGGGAGCAGAGGGGTAAGGATGGGCTGGGGGAGCATAATCATAGGGTCACACAATTTGATGGGTGGAGGGAGGGGTGATTGAAGAAAATGGGAAAGATTTGGTGTGAAAAACAATCTGTACAAACTTTGTAAATAAACCAGTATAAAAGAAAATATCTTTTAAAAAATAGGTTTTAGATAGAAGCTGACAGATTGATTACACTTTATGTTCATTCTTTCCAAACCTACACTAAACTCATAGTAAAAGTATGTAAAAGGAAAAATTTACATAAAAGTGGCAAAGAGGATGTTGCTATTGTTATGTACTGTTGAATTAGAATCAACTCATAGCTGACCCTTCATCAGGGTTTTGGAAGTTGTAAATTATCCATTAAAGAGGATGAAGGCAGGATAATATATTTTTTAAAAAAATACATAGTGAAACCTGTGAGAGTTGGAAATTTTTGTGACTGTCTTAATTTTCTGAGTCTCGAAAGTTTTTGGCTTTTGACAAAGTAGAAGTTTTCTATACCGCAAGAGAGCCTCTGGTCCCCTGTACCACTCCATGCAGTCAGGTGACCAGGCCTCCAGTAGGAGAAATGAGAGAGACTTGAGACTCAGGAACACCAGGCGCAAAGAAGCACAAAGAAGCATAGGCATAAGGCATCAACTGGAAATGATAGTGGAAGGTCACATACTTAACAACGATTTTTCCTCCGCTGCTCCTAGAGTATCAGAAGCCAGGTATCTTAGTCAAAAGATTGGAAACCATTTTTCTTGTGACATGGAAGAGCACACAAGGAAAAGACCACCAGATTTTTTTTATTTTGAGAGAATACCAGAAGAATGTCTTTTTACACATACTAGCTTTGTCTCACATACTTTGAGCATGTTGTGTTCTGTTGAGTCAGAACTGACCCATAGCTGACCCTCCAGAAGGTTTTCAGAGGCAGTGCATTGCATGAGAGTAGACTGCCCATCCTTCTGCTGCAGAGAGGTTGGTGGATTTGAACCACATGCCTTTGAGATTGCAGCACTGCTCCTTAGGAGGAGCTATTATTACTTGGAGAGGTGGAGGGTCAGCAAAGGAGAGGAAGATCCTCAATGAAATAGACTGACACAGTGACTGCAGCATATTCAAGTATGTCAGAGATAATGAGCATGGCACAGGTCTGGATCACTATGAGTCACACTCGAAGGCATGTAACAACAACAGCAGCAGCACCACCAGCAGCAGCAGCAGCAGCAGCAGCAGCACTTTCTGACAACCTGCCCAGAATATGTGATACAGTTTCATCATCCATACCTCAAAGGAGCATCCTGGTTGCAGTTCCTTCAGGATAGATTTGTTTGGGTTTCTGGTGGTGGTGGTGGTGATGGTTTGGTTCAAAGGCATCAGTTTTTCTTCAATCTTCCTTACTCATTGTGTACTAACTATATGATCAAACTCTGGTGTCTTATTCTGTAGGGAGTTGCACTAATCTCAAGTTAGCTTCTCTGGTGGTTCTCCATCCATCAGCCACTCCTTGAAGAAAGATGGGTAATCTCCTCCTGTGTCATTTATAACCTCTAAAAGCCTGCTGGAAGGCCAACTAGGAATTGGTCTCAACTTGTTGGCAATGAATGAGTTTATATTATTTTTAAAACATTTAAATGTGTGGTATTTGTATTGTCTTCAGAAGAAATATGAATAAAATTTTGAATTTCATCTGCTGAGAGTGAAAATATAGAACAATGAAACCTTAAACCTCATCATGCCACCTTACAGGAAATATATGACCCATAAATATTAAAGTAGAAGTTATATAAATTTAATCAGCTTTAAGCAGAAAATTGTAATAAAATTTGGTGAACTTGCAAAAATTTGTTTAATAATTTTTTTTATTTTTGTGAAGGTTCACAAAGAGACTGGTTATCATTCATTCATGTATATATTTTCCCCCCTTCCCCTCTCCCAGTTCCCTTTGTAATGCTTGTCCTGTTCCATATTATTAATTGTCATACACATAATTTGCAATTGTCCTTTCAGGTTGTTCTTGCTTTCATCTGTTCTGGTGCAGTGTTCATTATCTATCCTTTCTTTTCTTGTTCTTCCCACCACCCTACCCATGCTGATCCTATTAGTACAACAGTGGGTTTATACAGTATTTGTCCTTTTGCAACTGAGGTATTTCACCGAGCATAATATCTTCCAGACTCATCCATGGTGTTCAGTGTTTTAAGAGTTCCTTGTTTTTCATTGTGTACCACAGTTTCTCTAGCCCTTTAGTTGTTGATGGGCACTTGGGCTGCTTCCATCTCTTTGTTACTGTAAATAATGCTGCAATAAGCATAGGTGTGCATATATCTGTTTGTGTCACAGCTCTGCTTTCTTTGGGGTATATTCCAAGTAGTAGGATAGCTACATCAAATAGTATTTCTTTGCCAACTCTTTGAGGGAGTACCAAACTGCTTTCCATAGTGATTGTACCATTTTACATTCCCACTAGCAATGTATGAGAGTTCCAATCTCTCCACATCTTCTCTAACATTTACTTACTGCTTATGGCCCTGTTAAACTTTGGCACTACTATTGGGGTGGGATGATATTTCATTGTTGTTTTGACTTGCATTTCTCTAATCTTTAGTGATTTTGAGCACTTTCCCTGTGTTTGTTGGCCATCTGTCTTTATTCTTTGGTTGAAGTTTCTATCCATCTCTTCTGCTTATCTCGCTATTGGGTTAACTGTCTTTTTCTTGTTGATGTGCTAAAGTATTCTATAAATTTTAGTCAGGACATGTATCATTACCAAATACATTTTCCCAGTCTATGGGCTTCCTTTCTACTCCATTGCATAATTTTTTAAATTTTATTATTATATATTTTTTTATCTTATACTGGTTTACATACAATGTTCATAAAATTCATATACATTGTTTTTCACACCGGATCTTTCCCCTTTCATTTACCCATCCTTCCCTCCACCCATCAGATGTGTGACTCTATGATTAACACCCCCCACTTGAATCCTCATACTCATCCTACAATAATGGTCTTATACAGTATTAGTCCTTATGAAACTGAGTTAGTTCACATAGCATAATTGCTATCTACTGGAGAAATTTTTTGATGCACACAAGGATCTTCTTTTTAGACGGTTCCATTAATCTATTTTCACTTCTCCTGGTTGTAGGTTTTTAGCTATGCTTAAAAGTCTATTCCTAGAACTTCTATATTTGGTCCTATTTTCCCCTCTCTACTTTTGTTTTATCCCTAGATCTCCAACTCATCTTGAGTCGATTTTGTGTGTGGTGTGACGTGTAGATCTTGCTTCAGTTTTCTGCAGATGGTTGTGCAATTTGCCAAGACCATTTGTTGAAAAGGCTGTTACTTCCTCAGTTAATTGATTTCATCTCTTTGTCAAAGATAGGTAGCTGGATTGATTCCTAGATTATCATTTATATTCCATTGATCCATGTGTCTGTTGCTGTACCAGTGCCATGCTGCCTTGACTACCATGGCTGTGTAGTTTTGAGGTCAGGGAGTCATCGTTTTTCTTTTTCACTGTTGTTATGTGCTGTCGAGTCGCTTGCGACTCATAGCGACCCTATGTACAACAGCCCTAAACTCCGCTGTCCTGTGCCAATTGCACCGTCTCCGACACACCCATCCCAATTGCCCCAGTCACCTCATAGAGGGCCTTCCCCTCCTGCGCTGTCCTTCCACTCTACCAAGCATGATGTCCCTCTCCAAGGACCGGTCCTTCCTTACAACGTGTCCAAACTATGTTAGATGGAGGCTCAGAATCCTTGCCTCCAAGGAGCCGCCCGGTTTGACTCTTTCCAGGATGAATCTGTTTGTTTTCCTAGCAGTCAATGGTATTCTTAATACTCTTCTCCAGCACCACAGCTCAAAGGTATCAATTCTCCTTCTATCCTCCTTAGTCGTTGTCCAACTCTCTGATGCATAACAAGTGATAGCAAAGACCATGGCCTGTATCAGATACACCTTAGTCTCCAGAGAGACACCATTGCTCTTCAGTACGTTGGAGGGGTCCCTAACAGCAGACTTTCCCATCGCAATGCGCCTTTTAATTTCCTGGCTACTGGTGCCGAGAGTGTTGACTGTGGAGCCAAGCAAACTAAAGCTATGAACAATCTCAATCTCTTCACTATCCAACCTGATGCTGCCAAATGGCCCTGTGGTGAGAATCTTTGTCTTCTTGACATTGAGCCTCAATCCATATTGGAGGCTGCAGTCCTTGACCCACTGCACAAACGCTTCAGGTCCTCCTCACTTTCCGGAAGCAGGGTTGTGTCATCTGCATATCTCAGATTGTTGACAGATCTTCCACCAATCTTTATCCCACATTCCTCCTCATAGAGCCCAGCCTCCCGGATAATCTGTTCTGCATACAGGATAAAAAGGTATGGAGACAGGACACATCCCTTGTGCATGCCCTTCCCAATTTTGAACCATCCAGTGTTTTCTTGCTCTGTTCTGACTGCCTCTTGGTCATTAGCACGATCAAGTGTTTTGGGATTCCCATTCTTTTGAGAGTTAGCCACAGTTTGTTATGATCCACACAGTCAAACGCCTTTGCATAGTCAATGAAACACAGATATACATCCCTCTGGTATTCCCTGCTTTCAGCTAAGATCCATCTAACATTAGCTACAATATCCCTAGATGGAAAGAATATACTGAGTCACTGAATAGAAAGGAATTGGAAGATACATAAGAATTTCATGATGAGCAAGAGCCTATGGTGATGAAGGAACAAGTTCAAGCTGCTTTGAAGGAAATAGCAAAAAATAAGGCCCCAGGAATAGATGGTATACCAATTGACATATTTCAGCTAACAGATGCTGCCCTGGATGTGCTCTCCAAGTTGTGCCAAGAAATCTGGAGAACAACCACTTGGCCAACTGACTGGAAGAGATCTATATTTGTTCCCATCCCAAAGAAGGGTGACCCAAAAGAGTGTGGAAACTATAGAACAATCTCATTAATTTTACATGCAAGCAAGATGCTACTGAAGATTATCCAAAAACAACTGGAACAACACATCAGCAGAGAATTGCCAGAAGTCCAAGCTGGCTTTAGCAGGGGTCTTTTTCAGTAGTGCTTTGCTTATTTTGGAGTCATTTTCCTTTCCAGATAAAATTGGAAATTGCTTCTTCCACCTCACTGAAGGATGGTGTCAGTATCTGTATTGGGATTGCATTGAACCTGTAGGTTGTTCTTGGTAGAATTATCATTTCATGATAATAGGCTGCCTATCCACTAGCATGGTATATTCTTCCACTTATCTAGATCTCTCTTTGTTTCTTGTAGTAGCATTTTTTAATTTTCTTTGTACACATCTTTTTTAGCTCTACATTTGTACCAATATATTGCAAGAGATGTATATGTGTGGCTGGGTTATGTGGATACCAAGGCTGATTATTGCCAGGTGTGGCAAAAAGGTGGACACAAAACAAACAAAAATAAACTAGGAAAAGACACATACACCCACACGCACAATGCGAAACAAAAAAAAAGTACAGTGGAAATAAAAAGAGAAACCAAATAAGAGAAATGTTCAGAAACAAAGAAAATCAGAATATCAAAGGGGTAAAAAAAGAATTAAAAAAAAAGATAGGCAAGACTAATGAAAAAAGGGTTACAGATAAAAAGGGAAGTAGGAAGAATGAAAAAAAGAAATAAAGACAAGACTGAAAAATGATGGGAGGAAAAGGTAAGGAAATGAGGGGACTGGGTACCTGATTGGTTCTTTTTCCACTAATGTGGAGGCATGATGTCTAGGTAGGTTGTCTGCCAGTCCAGTAGAAGGTTGGGGCTTGGAAGCCCTATTAGGACAGAGTTACTGTTTGTCTGAGAAGTGACTAAATGCCCAAGATATATGCTGGGTCATGAACATTACCTCTTCTGCTCTAGGGGGCACTAAAGTTTGAGACACCCAGTCTGGGATGGAGTTTCTGCTGGCTTCTGAGGTGCCTATGGAATTCCATCTGGTCAAGGATGATGTCTTTCTTAACCTAGGGGACTTGTGTAGTAAACACATCTAGTCAGAGATGGCACACTCTACTGGAGTGAAGAAATAAGTCACTGCCAAATTAAGGTGACCAACAATTGACTACTCCATGGAAAGTGCACTGCTCTAAATATGGCATGGTGTGTGCCCAATGCACAATCCACAAGAATTCCCAGTCAGAGGTATAGACCCTAGTCAGATGTTGTGCCTCCACAGGCCAGGCACAATATAGTCTTCAGGCACTCAAAGGTAGGCAATATACCTCTGACTATATGTCCATATGCTCCTGGCACCAGATACAAAATAGTGCAAACTTGGCCTCAGGTAGAGCTGGAATGGGCTGCAGAACACTGCTAGGCACTTGGTGGCGTGGGGTGGGGGTAGTAAAGTCACTCCTCTGATCCCTAGAAGGGTATGGTAAACAACTACACCTTTCTTATTGTCAGCCAAATACTGGAGTGAACCCTGCTTCAGTCCTGGCACTCATTCTAATCAAAGAGCTGCAAGCAAATGTTCAAAATGACAGCACCACCCCTTTTACAATTACTGCTCCCTCTGTTTCCTTATTCTATGTTTTCATTCCATTTCTGTCTGAATAAGTGTTTCATACTTCTTGACTTAAAAGTGTAAATAACTTATTTACGTTTTCCTTTGTTTCAGGATTATGATCCATAATTATGATCAAGCCAGGGGTGGAGGACCAATCTCTGCAAGCGATAATTCCTAACTGCCAGAACATCTCGAGACTGTGGACATCTGCTATCATCCTAAAAGCCACAACAATTTGCACATTAAGCTTATTTGACAACTGACTGTCCAGTCTCCATGATGCTGGGTCCTGAGTAGGGATTTGTGGTCAAGATCTGCAGCTTGCCATGGTCTTACTCTATTGAAGATGTTCAAAATTTCCTGTGTGAATGCAAAATTCATGATAGCATAACAGCTGTTCATTTCATCTACACTAGAGAAGGTAGGCCGCATGCAGAGAGGTATTTGTTGAATTGAATCAGAAGATGATGTGAAAAGACAGATAAAGGGTAGGGCACTGCTATATTGAGGTATTCGAGTCCCGTGGAACCAAAATGGATTGGTTAGTAAAGCACAGTGTACATAGGGTTTTCAACAGAACACAAATGCTTACACTATAATTTTGATCTCAGGGTCCACTGGCAAACTGATCCCCTTCTAAGCCTGAGAAGAAATGAACAAATTCTTATTTTGTGAATCCAAATGGGAGTCCTTGAAGGCACAAAAATACATCACTGGCTGTCTTGGCACAGTTTGGACCACTGTGCTTTACTAACCAATCCTTTGCACTGGAGCGCAGAGAAGCCAAAGCACAAGGAAGAATTCAAGATACTAAAGAGCTGAATAGAAGATTTCAAAAGGCAGCATGGGACGACAAAGCAAAATATTAAAATGAAATGTGCAAGGAGTTGGAGTCAGAAAATCAAAAGGGCCGAACTC
>NW_006400220.1:23094-25553 GCF_000299155.1 Elephantulus edwardii | reverse complement strand
CTCTTAGGGAAGCAAAAGGAAAGAATAGAACACAAGTTTATAGAAATGTTTAATAGCACTTAGGAAGAAATGAGATCTCTCTCTCTCTCTCACTCTCTCACACACACACACACACACACACACACACACACACCCTGAAGTTCATGTCTGTGCAGCAGCCAGGCTTCTATGCTCAGCCTGGCACTGCCCAGAGTTATATTGGCATTGTAAAACAAGCAGGCCTTGACAGGATGAGGTCTGGGCCTTACAGCACAAGTTACAGGAGTTCTGAAGTGTATAGTGACCTCAGTTACAGATATGGCCTCACCACTGATTTGTTTGGGAAAGATTTTAGTTACTATTTGTCAGGAATGTATGACCAAAAATACAGAGACAGTGAGTTTGCTGTCCAAAGCACAACTTGTGTCCACATGAGTAGCTACCATATAAAGCAACTGAGAATGACATTTATAAGTTCTTCAACCCTATGAGAGTGCATATTGGCCCAGATGTAAGAGTCAACAGTGAAGCAGATGATGAGTTTGCCATTCATAAGGAAGCTGTGGCTGCCATGTCAAAAGACAGACCAAATATTCAGCAAAGAAACACAGAGATATTATCAAATTCAACCACAGAGGGCCAGTAATGGGACTCATAGTAGTCCAATGATGCAGGGCATGGGGGTTCCACCTCAGTCTGCTTACACTGGTCTTAAGAGTGGCTATAGCGATCAGAATAGCATAGGTGGATACAAATAGTTTTATAGAAACTTAAGTTATTTAAAATATTGATGGGCAACCAGCAAGCAGTGGAGAGCATTTCATTTATTATTACATAGAAGAAGCTGTGGGACACATTTTGCTCCATGAGTTTTTGAAATCTGGATTTTAAAATATTTAACTTTTCATAGTTTTGTTATTCAAACTTTTTTCTAGCATGTGATAAAGATATTGAATAAACTATAAAAAACCATTTTCAGCTTTTCTCAGTTAACATTTTGGTAGTATGTTTCAGAGTGATGTCTGAGTTGAGGTAGTTTAAAGTATATTAATGTTTTGTACAAACATTTGAGAAACATAGGGTTTGGGTTTTGGTTTTTTGGTGTGTTTTTTTAAAAAAAAAAAACAACAACTCAAAAGTTCTAGATCCTTAATCCAAAGAGAACGATTTCTCATATTTGTCCATTCTAGTCTGTTTGCATTCAAGATCTTAGGTTAGGTACTTAAAGTTATTTTAAAAATTGAAACAAAATACTAATACTGTAGAAACTGAAAAGTTTTGACAAAAACCTGTCTTTTTGGGTGAGTGTATTTTGCCAAGTACAACTTGTTAAATAATATTTTCCTTAAAATAAAGATTTTTCCAGAATGGAAAAGAAAATCCTTTAACTTCACATGCCTGGCAATAAGAAAAAGAGCAGCAAAAAAAGTAAATGTCTCCAGAAGAAAGGAAATAATGAATATAAAAGGAGAAATAAATGAAAGATAAAAACAATAGAAAGAATTAACAAGACTCAGAAGTTGGTTCTTGGAAAGGATTAATAAAATTGATAAGCCGATAGCAAATATAACAAAGGAAAAGAAATTATGAAAATAATATGAATAAGAAATTGGTGACATCAAACAGAACTAACCTAAATAAAAAGAATAATAACATTTAAAAATTAAAGAATATAAATAATTTTTTTTTAAATTCTTAGAGAGGGACATCATGCTTGGAAGAGTGCTGGGATAGTGCAATAGAGGAGGACCTTTGATGAGATGATTCAGTGACTGAGGTAATGAGGATACGTGTATCAGAGACAATAAGGCTGGCACAGGATACAGCAGGTAACATTAAGAATGTTATATCAGACTTCAATTGGGACACACCCCTGCAGCTCTGACCCACGACCCCCATCTTTAGGTATCGCATCGCTCCCCCTGACCCATCCCATGAACCCCCACCAGCTCTGACCTGACCCAGCTTGCGACCCCCCTGCCAGCTCTAAACTTTGGGAATGGCCAAGGTATGACATCGCTCCCCCCGACCAAGCTCACGACCCCCCCACCAGCTGTAACCCGAACCCACCCCGTGACTCCCCTGCCAACTCTGAACTTTGGGACTGGCCAAGGTATCGCATCACACCCCCCTACCCAGCTCGCGACTCCCCCGCCAGCTCTGTCCCGACATAGGTCGCGACCCGCCCGCCAGCTCTGAACTTGGGGACTGGCCAAGGTGCTGCGCACAGATGCAGTGGACGGTCGGAGTGGACTTGAATTGGGACACACCCCTGCAGCTCTGACCCATGACCCCCATCTTCAGGCATCACATCACTCCCCGCGACCGAGCTTGCGACCCATCCGCCAGCTCTGACGCAACCCAGCTCGCGACACCCCCGCCAGCTCTGACCCGACCCAGCTCACGACCCCACGCCAGCTCTGAACTTTGGGACTGGCCAAGGTGTCGCATCGCTCTCCCCCACCCAGCTCGAGACCCCC
>NW_006400220.1:21000-22486 GCF_000299155.1 Elephantulus edwardii | reverse complement strand
AGCTCGCAACCCCCACGCCAGTTCTAACCCGACCTAGGTCGCGACCTCCCCGCCAGGTGTGAACTTTGGAACTGGCAAAGGTACCGCACACAGACGCAGTGGACGGTGAGAGTGGACTTGAATTGGGACACACCCCTGCAGCTCTGACCCACAACCGCCATCTTCAGGTATCGCATTGCTCCCCCAATCCCAGCTCACGGCCCGCCAGCCAGCTCTGACCTGACCCAGCTCACGACTCCCCCGCCAGCTCTGAACTTTGGGACTGGCCAAGGTATCGCATCACACCCACCGACCCAGTTCGTGACCACCTCACCAGCTCTGACCCACCTCAGCTCGCGAGCCCGCCGCCATCTCTGAACTTTGGGACTGGCCAAGGTGCCGCATGCAGACGCAGTGGACGGTGGGAGTGGACTTGAATTGGGCCACACCCCTGCAGCTCTGACCCACGACCCCCACCTTCAGGTATCGCATCGCTCCCCCTGACCCAGCTCGGGACCCCCACGCAAGCTGTGATCCGACCCAGCTCGCATCCCCCCATCACTGCTGAACATTGGGACTGGCCAAGGTATCACATCGCTCCACCCGACCCACCTCGCCACCCCCCCGCCGCCGCCAGCTCTGACTCGACCCAGGTTGTGACCCCCCACCAGCTGTAAACTTTGGTACTGGCCAAGTTGCCGCGCACACGCAGTGGATGGTGAGAGTGGACTTGAATTGGGACACACCCCTGCAGCTCTGACCCACGAACCCCATCTTCAGGTATCACATTGATGCCCCCAACCACGCTCGCGACTCCCTCGCCAGCTCTGACCCAAGCCAGCTCGCGACCCCGCGCCAGCTTTGATCTTTGGGACTGGCCAAGGTATCGCATCACTACCCCCGACGCAGGTCACAACCCCTCCGCCAGCTCTGACCCCACCCAGATCATGACCCTCCCACCAGCTCTGAACTTTGGGACTGGCCAAGGTATGACATCGCTCCCCCTGACCAAGCTCACGACCCCCCCACCAGCTGTAACCCGAACCCACCCCGTGACTCCCCTGCCAGCTCTGAACTTTGGGACTGGCCAAGGTATCGCATCACACCCCCCTACCCAACTGGTGACCACCTCACCAGCTCTGATGCACCCAGCTCGCGAGCCCGCCACCGTCTCTGACCTTTGGGACTGGCCAAGGTGCCGCGCGCAGACGCAGTGGACGGTGGGAGTGGACATGAATTGGGCCACACCCCTGCAGCTCTGACCCACGACCCCCACCTTCAGGTATCGCATCACTCCCCCCGTCCCAGCTCGGGACCCCCAAGCCAGCTGTTATCCGACCCAGCTGGCGTACCCCCCGCCACCTCTGAACTTTGGGACTGGCCAAGGTATCGCATCGCACCCCCTGACCCAGCTAGCGACCACCTCACCAGCTCTGATCTGCCCCAGCTCGCGACCCCCCCCCCGCCAGCTCTGAACTTTGGGATTGGCTAAGGTGTCGCGGGCAGA
>NW_006400220.1:16895-17911 GCF_000299155.1 Elephantulus edwardii | reverse complement strand
TGCGAAGATGCAGTGAACAGTGGGACTGGACTTGAATCGGGACACAGACCTGCAGCTCTGACCCACGACCCCCGTCTTCAGGTATTGCATTGCTCCCCCCCCCCAGACAGCTCTTGCGCCTTTCCTCCATCTCTGAACTTTGGGATTGGCCAAGGTGCCATGTGCAGATGTAGTGGACAGTGGGAGTATACTTGAATCGGGACACACCCCTGCAGCTCTAACCCATGACCTGCATCTTCAGATATTGCATTGCTCCCCCCTGATGCGGCTTGGGCCCCCCACCAGCTCTGAACTTTGGAAGTGGCTAAGGTGCTGGGTGCAGACGCAGTGGACGGTGGGAGTGGACTTGATTCGGGACACACCACTGCCGCTCTGACCCACGACCCCCACCATCAGGTATTGCATTGCTCCCCCCCAACCCAGCTCGTGCCACCCCAGCCCCCCACCAGCTCTAAACTTTGGGACTGTCCAAGGTGCCGGGCGAAGACACAGTGGACGGTGGGACTGGACTTGAATCGGGACACACCCCTGCCGCTCTGACCCAAGACCCCCAACTTCAGGTATTGCATTGGTCCCGCCCAATCCGGCTCGTGCCCCCCCCAGCTCTGAACTTTGGGACAGGCCAAGGTGTCGTGCACAAACACAGTGGACGGTGGGCGTGGACTTGACTCAGGACACACCCCTGCAACTCTGACCCACGACCCCCATGTTCAGGTATTGCATTGCTCACCGCCAGCTCTGAACATTGGGACTGGTCAAGGTGCCGTGCGAAGACGCAGTGGACGGTGGGAGTGGACTTAAATCGGGACACACCCCTGCAGCTCTGACCAGCGACCCCCACCTTCAGTTATTGCATTTCTCCCTCCCGACCCAACTCGCTCACCCCCCACCCGCCAGCTCTGAACTTTGGGACTGGCCAAGGTGCCTTGCACAGACTCGGTGGACGGTGGGAGTGGACTTAAATCGGGACACACCCCTGCAGCTCTGACCCACGACCCCCATCTTTAGATATTGCT
>NW_006400220.1:15918-16795 GCF_000299155.1 Elephantulus edwardii | reverse complement strand
CCCCCCCCCGCCATCTCTATACTTTGGGATTGGCTAAGGTGTCGCGGGCAGATGCAGAGGATGGTGGGAGTGTCCTTGAATCGGGACACACCCCTGAAACTCTGATCCACGATGCCCACCTTCAGGTATTGCATTGTTCCTCCCCGACCCAGCTCGCGTCTCCCTACCAGTTCTGAACTTTGGGACTAGCCAAGGTACCGTGTTCGGAAGCAGTGGACGGTGGGAGTGGACTTGCATTGGGACACACCCGTGCACCTCTGGCCCACGACCCCCATCTTCAGGTATTGCATTGCTTCCCCCCGACCCGGCTCGCGCCTCCCCACCTGCTCTGAACTTTGGGAATGGCCAAGGTGCCGTGTGCAGACGCAGTGGATGGTGGGAATGGACTTGAATCAGGAAACACCCCTACAGCTCTTACCCACGACCCCCATTTTCAGGAATTGCATTGCTCCCTCCGACCCAGCTCGCGCCTCCCCACCAGCTCTGAACTTTGGGATTGGCCAAGGTGCCGTGCGCAGACACAGTGGACGGTGGGAGTGGACTTGAATCGGGATATACCCCTGCAGCTCTGACCCAGGACCCCCATCTTCAGGTATTGCATTGCTCCCCCCCAACCCAGCTCGTGCCTCCCTGCCACGTCTGAAAGTTTGGGACAGCCAAGGTTCTGTGCGAAGACGCAGTGGACGGTGGGAGTGAATATGAATCGGAAAACACCCCTGCAGCTCTGACCAACGAACCCCATCTTCAGGTATTGCATTGCTCGCCCCCGACCCGGCTTGAGCCCCACCCCTACCCCCGCCAGCTCTGAACTTTGGGACTGGTCAAGGTGCTGTGCGCAGACGCAGTGGATGGTGGGAGAGGACTTGAATCGGGACAC
>NW_006400220.1:13012-13617 GCF_000299155.1 Elephantulus edwardii | reverse complement strand
ATTGCTCCCCCCCGACCCGGCTCGCGCCCCACGCACCAGCTCTGAACTTTCGGACTGGTCAAGGTGGCATGTGCAGACTCAGTGGACGGTGGGAGTGGACTTGAATTGGGACACACTCCTCCAGGCCTGACCCACGACCCCCATCTTCAGGTAATCCATTGCTCCCCCCACACGTGGCTCACGCCCCCCTCCCCGCCATCTCTGAATGTTGGGTCTGGCCAAGGTGACGGGCGCAGACCCAGTGGACGGTGGGAGTGGACTTGTATCGTGATACACCCTGTAGCTCTGACCCACGACCTCCATCTTCAGGTATTGCATTGCTCCCCCCGACCCAGCTCGCGCCCCCACCTACCAACTCTGAACTTTGAAACAGGCCAAAGTGCCGTGCGCAGACGCAGTGGACGGTGGGAATGGACTTGAATCGGGACACACCCCTGCAGCTCTGACCCACGACCCCTATCTTCAGGTATTGCATTGCTCCCCTCCGACCCGGCTCGCGCCTCCCGGACAGCTCTGAAACTTTGGGACAAGCCAAGGTGCCGTGCGCAGACGCAGTGGACGGTTGGAGTGGACATGAATCGGGAAACACCCCTGCAGCTCTGACC
>NW_006400220.1:6837-12078 GCF_000299155.1 Elephantulus edwardii | reverse complement strand
TGCGCAGACGCAGTGGACGGTGGGAATGGACTTGAATCGGGACACACTCCTGCAGCTCTGACCCACAACCCCCATCTTCAGGTATTGTATTGCTCCCCCCCGACCCGGCTCGCGCCCCACGCGCCAGCTCTGAACTTTCGGACTGGCCAAGGTGGCATGTGCAGACACAGTGGACGGTGGGAGTGGACTTGAATTGGGACACACTCCTCCAGGCCTGACCCACGACCCCCATCTTCAGGTATTCCATTGCTCCCCCCACACGTGGCTCACGCCCCCCTCCCCGCCATCTCTGAATGTTGGGTCTGGCCAAGGTGACAGGCGCAGACCCAGTGGACGGTGGGAGTGGACTTGTATCGTGATACACCCTGTAGCTCTGACCCACGACCTCCATCTTCAGGTATTGCATTGCTTGCCCCGAAACCGGCTCGCGCCTCCCCACCTGCTCTGAACTTTGGGACTGGAAAAGGTGTCGTGCGCAGATGCAGTGGACGGTGGGAATGGACTTGAATCGGGACACACCCCTGCATCTCTGACCCACGACCCCCATTTTCAAGTATTGCATTGCTCCCCCCCCGACCTGGCTCGTGCCTCCCCACCAGCTCTGAACTTTGGGACTGGCCAAGGTGCCGTGCGCAGACACTGTGGACGGTGGGAGTGGACTTGAATCGGGACACACACCTGCAGCTCTGATCCAGGACCCCATCTTCAGGTATTGCATTGCTCCCCCCGACCTGGCTCGCGCCTCCCTACCAGATCTGAACTTTGGGACTGGCCAAAGTGCCCTGCACAGATGCAGTGGACGGTGGGACTGGACTTGTATCGGGACACACACCTGCAGCTCTGACCCCCAACCCCCACCTCCAGGTGTTGCATTACTCCCTCCCGACCCGGCTCGTTCCCCCCACCACATGGCAGCTCTGAACTTTGGGACTTGCCAAGGTACCTTGCGCAGACACAGTGGACGGTGGTTGTGGACTTAATTCGGGGCACACCCCTGCAGCTCTGACACACGAACCCCATCTTCAGGTATTGCATTGCTCCCCCCCCACGAACTGGCTCACGCCCCCGCCCCCCACCAGCTCTGAACTTTGGGACTCGGCAAGGTGCCGTGCGCAGACGCAGTGGACTGTGGGAGTGGACTTTAATCGGACACACCACTGCAACTCTGACCCACGACCCCCATCTTCACGTATTGCATTGCTCCCCAGTGACCCAGTTCGCACTCCCCCATCAGCTCTAAACTTTCGGTCTGGCCAAGTTGCCATGCGACATGCAGTGGACTGTGGGAGTGGACTTGAATCAGGACACACCCCTGCAGCTCTGACCCACGACCCCCATCTTCATGTATTGCATTGATCCCCCACGACTCGGCTCGTGCCCCCCCCAAACTCTGGTCTTTGGGACTGTCGAAGATGCCGAGCGCAGACGCAGTGGACGGTGGGAGTGGACTTGAATTGGGACACACCCCTGCAGGTCTGAACCATGACCCGTATCTTCAGGTCTTGCATTGCTCCCACCAGACCCAGCTCGCGCCTCCCCCACAGCTCTGAACTTTGGGACTGGTCAAGGTGCTGTGCGCAGACGCAGCTGATGGTGGGAGAGGACTTGAATCGGGACACACCCTTGAAGCTCTGACCCACGACCCCCATCTTCAGGCATTGCATTGCTCCCCCCGACCTGGCTCACGCCCCACCCCCACCAGCTTTGAACTTTGGGACTGGCCAAGGTGCCGTGTGCAGAGGCACTGGACGGTGGGAGTGGACTTGAATCGGAACCCACCTCTGCACCTCTGACCCACAACCCCCACCTTCAGGTATTGCATTGCTCCCCCCCCCACCCGGCTCGCGCCCCATCCGTCAACTCTGAACTTTGGGACTGGCCAAGGTGCCGTGTGGACACACAGGGGACAGTGGGAGTGGACTTGAATTGGGACACACCCCTGCAGGTCAGACCGACGACCCCCATCTTCAGGTATTCCATTGCTCCCCCCAGACGTGGCTATCGCCCCCCACCCCCGCCATCTCTGAACATTGGGTCTGGCCAAGGTGACGGGCGCAGACCCAGTGGACGGTGGGAGTGGACTTGAATCGGGATACACCCCTGCAGCTCTGACCCACTACCTCCATCTACAGGTATTGCATTGCTCCTCCCCAACCCGGATCGCACCTCCCCACCTCCTCTGAACTTTGGGACTGGCCATGGTGCCGTGCGCAGATGCAGTGGACGGTGGCCGTGTGCTTGAATCATGACACACCCCTGCAGCTCTGACGCACGAAGCCCTCTTCAGGTACTGCATTGCTCCCCCATGACCCGGCTCCCGCCCCCCCCCCGAAGTTATGAGCTTTGGGACTGGCCAAGGTGCCATGAGCAGATGCCGTGGATGGTGGGCGTGTACTTGAATCAGGACACACCCCTGCAGCTCTGACCCACGACCCCCATCTTCAGGTATTGCATTGCTCCCCCCAACCTGGCTCGTGCCCCACCCCTGCCAGCTTTGAACTTTGGGACTGGCCAAAGTGCCGTGTGCAGACGCAGTGGACGGTGGGAGTGGACTTGAATCGGGACACACCCCTGCAGGTCTGAACCACGACCCGTATCTTCAGGTCTTGCATTGCTCCCACCCGACCCAGCTCGCGCCTCCTCCACAGCTCTGAACTTTGGGACTGTCCAATGCACCGTGTGCAGAAGCACTGGACGGTAGGAGTGGACTTGAATCGGGACACAGCCCTGCAGCTCTAACCCTCGAACCCCATCTTCAGGTATTGTATTGCTTCCCCCCTACCCGGCTTGAGCCTCCCCGCCAGGTCTGAAACTTTGGAACTGGCCAAGGTGCCATGCGCAGACCCAGTGGACGGTGGGAGTGAACATGAATCAGGAAACACCCCTGCAGCTATGACCCACGACCCCCATTTTCAGGTATTGCGTTGCTCACCCCGACCTGGCTCGCGCCCCCCCTCCCGTCAGCTCTGAACACTGAGACGGGCCAAGGTGGTGTGCGTAGATGCAGTGGACAGTGGGAGTGGACTTGAATCGCGACACACCCCTGCAACTCTAAGCCACGACCCCTATCTTCAGGTATTGCATTGCTCCCCCACGACACAGCTCGGGCCCCCCCCCTCCAGCTCTGAACTTTGGGACTGGCCTAGGTGCTGTGCGCCGATGTAGTGGACGGTGGGAGTGGACTTGAATCAGGACACACCCCTGCAGCTCTGACCCACGACCCCCATCTTCAGGTATTGCATTGCTCCCCCCGACCTTGCTCGTGCCCCATCCCCGCCAGCTTTGAACTTTGGGACTGGCCAAGGTGCCGTGTGCAGACGCAGTGGACGGTGGGAGTGGACTTGAATTGGGACACACCCCCGCAGGTCTGAACCACGACCCGTATCTTCAGGTCTTGCATTGCTCCCACCAGACCCAGCTCGCGCCTCCCCCACAGCTCTGAACTTTGGGACTGGTCAAGGTGCTGTGCACAGACGCAGCTGATGGTGGGAGAGGACTTGAATCGGGACACACCCTTGAAGCTCTGACCCACGACCCCCATCTTCAGGTATTGCATTGCTCACCCCCGACGCAGCTCGCGCCTCCCCGCCAGCTCTGAAACTTTGGGACTGGCCAAGGTGTCATGCGCAGACGCAGTGGACTGTGGGAGTGAACATGAATCGGGAAACACCCCTGCAGCTCTGATCCATGAACCCCATCTTCAGGTATTGCATTGCTCCCCCCCGACCCGGCTGTCATCTCCCTACCAGATCTGAACTTTGGGACTGGCCAAGGTGCCGTGTTCAGACGCAGTGGACGGTGGGAGTGGACTTGCATTGGGACACACCCGTACACCTCTGACCCACGACCCCTGTTTTCAGGTATTGCATGGCCCCACCCCGACCCGGCGCGTGCCCCCCGACAGCTCTGAACTTAGGGACTGGCCAATGTGCAGTGCACAGACGCAGTGGACATTGGGACTGGAGTTGAATCGGGACACACCCCTGCAGCTCTGACCCACGACCCCCAACTTCAGGTATTGCATTGCTATCCCCACCCGGCTTGCGCCTCCCCGCCAGCTCTGAAAGTTTGAGACAGGCCAAGGTGCCGTGCGCAGACGCAGTGGACGGTGGGAGTGAATATGAATCGGAAAACACCCCTGCAGCTCTGACCGACAAACCCCATCTTCAGGTATTGCATTGCTCGCCCCAGTCCCGGCTCACCCCCCCCCCAACTGCCAGCTCTGAACTTTGGTACTGGTCTAGGTACTGTGCGCAGACGCAGCGGATGGTGGGAGAGGACTTGAATTGGGACACACCCCTGCAGCTCTGACCCACGACCCCCATCTTCAGATATTGCATTACTCCCCCCGACACATCTCGCACCCCCCCACCCGCCAGGTCCGAACTTTGGGACTGGCCAAGGTGGCGTGCGTAGACGCAGTGGACGTTGGCAGTGGACTTGAATAGGAACACACCCCTGCAGCTCTGACATACGACCCCCATCTTCAGGTATTGCATTGCTCCCCCCACACGTGACTCGCCCCCCCCCCGCCAGCTCTGAACGTTGGCCAAGGTGACGGGCACAGACCCAGTGGATAGTGGGCCTGGACTTGAATCAGGAAACACACCTGCAGCTCTGACCCACGACCCCCATCTTCAGGTATTGAATTGCTCCCCGCCCAGACCGCTCTTGTGCCTCCCCGCCAGCTCTGAACTTTGGAACTGGCCAAGGTGCCATGCGCAGATGCAGTGGACGGTGGGAGTATACTTGAATCGGAACACACCCCTGCAGCTCTGACCCACGATGCCCGTCTTCAGGTATTGCATTGCTCCCACCAGACACGGCTCACGCCCCCCACTCCCAGCACTAACCTTTGGGACTGGCCACGGTGCCGTGCGCAGACGCACTGGATGGTGGGAGTGGACTTGAATTAGGACAAACCCCTGCAAAACTGACCCACGACCCCCATCTTCAGGTCTTGCATTGCTCCCACCCGTCCCAGCTCGCGCCTCCCCCACAGCTCTGAACTTTGGGACTCTCCAATGCGCCATGTGCAGAAGCACTGGATGGTGGGAATGGACTTGAATCGGGACACACCTCTGCAGCTCTAACCCTCGAACCCCATCTTCAGGTATTGTATTGCTTCCCCCCTACCCGGCTCGAGCCTCCCCGCCAGGTCTGAATCTTTGGGACTGGCCAAGGTGCCATGCGCAGACTTTGGGACTCTCCAATGCGCCATGTGCAGAAGCACTGGACGGT
>NW_006400220.1:5268-6637 GCF_000299155.1 Elephantulus edwardii | reverse complement strand
TGCACAGACGCAGTTGATGGTGGGAGAGGACTTGAATCGGGACACACCCCTGAAGCTCTGACCCACGACCCCCATCTTCAGGTATTGCATTGCTCCCCCCCCGGCGCAGCTCGCGCCTCCCCGCCAGGTCTGAACTTTAGGACTGGAAAAGGTGCCATGTGCAGATGCAGAGGACGGTGGGAGTGAACATGAATCGGGACACACCCCTGAAGCTCTGACCCACGATGCCCACCTTCAGATATTTCATTGGTCCCCCCGACCCGGCTCGCGTCTCCCTACCAGATCTGAACTTTGGGACTGGCCAAGGTGCCGTGTTCAGACGCAGTGGATGGTGGGAGTGGACTTGAATTGGGACAAACCCGTGCACCTCTGACCCACGACCCCCATCTTCAGGTATTGCATGGCTCCACCATGACCCGGCGTGTGCCCCCCCCCACCCGCCAGCTATGAACTTAGGGACTGGCCAATGTGCAGTGCACAGATGCAGTGGACATTGGGACTGTACTTGAATCGGGACACACCCCTTCAGCTCTGACCCACGACCCCCATCTTCAGGTATTGCCTTGCTCCCCCCCGACCCGGGTCGCACCACCCCACCAGCTCTGAACTTTAGGACTGGAAAAGGTGCCATGTGCAGGAGCACTGGACGGTGGGAGTGGACTTGAATCGGGACACTCCCCTGCAGCTCTGACCCACAACCCCCATCTTCAGGTACTGCATTTTTCTCCACCCCCGGACCCAAATTGCACCCCCCCTGCCCCGCCAGCTCTGAACTTTGGGACTGGCCAATGTGCCGTGCGCAAATGTAGTGGACAGTGGGGGTGGTCTTGAATCAGGACACACCCCTACAGCTCTGACCCACGACCCCCATCTTCAGGTACTCCATTGCTCCCTCCCGACCTGGCTCGCTCCCCCCCACCTGCCAGCTCTGAACTTTGGGACTTGCCGAAGTACCTTGCGCAGACGCACTGGACGGTGGGAGTGGACTTAAATCTGCCCCCGCCAGCTCTGAACTTTGGGACTTGCCGAAGTACCTTGCGCAGACGCAGTGGACCGTGGGAGTGGACTTGAATCGGGACACACCCCTGCAGCTCTGACTCACGACCCCCTTCTTCAGGTATTGCTTTGCTCCCCGCCCCCGACCCGGCTCAGAGGCCTCCACCAGCTGTCAAATTTGGGACTGGCCAAGGTGTCATGCGCAGATGCAGTGGACAGTGGGAGTGGACTTGAATCGGGACACACCCCTGCAGCTCTGACACACGAACCCCATCCTCAGGTATTGCATTGCTCCCCCTCGACCCAGCTCGCGCCCCCCCGCTGCCAGCTCTGAACTTTGGGACTGGCCAATGTGCCGTGCGCAAACGCAGTG
>NW_006400220.1:2369-2957 GCF_000299155.1 Elephantulus edwardii | reverse complement strand
CCCCCCGCCAGCTCTGAAGTTTGGGACTGGCCAAGGTGCGGTGCGCAGACGCAGTGGACGTTGGGAGTGGACTTGAATCGGGACACACCCTGCAGCTCTGACCCACGACCCCAATCTTCAGGTATTGCATTGCTCCCCCCCACCAGGCTCGCACCTCGCCGCCGGCTCTCAACATTGGGATTGGCCAAGGTGATATGCGCAGATGCAGTGGACGGTGGGGTTGGACTTGAATCAGGACACACCTGTGCAGCTCTAACCCACGACCTCCATCTTCAGGTATTGCATTGCTCTCCCCCAACCCAGCTTGCGGCTCCCCACCTGCTCTGAACTTTGGGACTGGCCAAGGAGCCGTGCGCAGACGCAGTGGACGGTGGGAATGGACTTGAATCGGGGCACACCCCTCCAGTTCTGCACCAAGACCCCCCTCTTCAAGTATTGCATTCCTCCCCCCCGACCCGGCTCACGGCTCTCTACCAGATGTGAACTTTGTGACTGGCCAAGGTGCCCCGCACAGATGCAGTGGATGGTGGGACTGGACTTTAATCGGGACACACACCTGCAGCTCTGACCCATGACCCCCATCTTCAG
>NW_006400220.1:0-1044 GCF_000299155.1 Elephantulus edwardii | reverse complement strand
GAGACACACCCCTGCAGTTCTGCCCCACGTCCCCCATCTTCAGGTATTGCATTGCTCCCCACCACCCCCGCCAGCTCTGAACTTTGGGAATGGCCAAGGTGCTGTGCCAGACGTAGTGGATGGTGGGAGGGACTTGAATCAGGACTCACACCTGCAGCTCTGACCCATGATCCCCATCTTCAGGTATTGCATTGCTCGCCCCTGACCCTGCTCGCGCCCCTCCCCCCGCCTCCTCTGAACTTTGGGACTGGCCAAGGTGCCATGCGCAGACGCAGTGGACTGTGGGAGTGGACTTGAATCGGGACACACCCCTGCAGCTCTGACTAACGACCCCCTTTTCAGGTATTGCTTTGCTCCCCGCCCCCGACCCGGCTCAGAGGCCTCCACCAGCTGTCAAATTTGGGACTGGCCAAGGTGTCATGCGTAGATGCAGTGGACGGTGGGAGTGGATTTGAATCGGGACACACCCCTGCAGCTCTGACCAACAACCCCCATCTTCAGGTATTGCATTGCTCCCCCTCGACCCGGCTCGCGCCCACCCCCCCCCGCTGCCAGCTCTGAACTTTGGAACTGGCCAATGTGCAGTGCGCAAACGCAGTGGACGGTGGGGGTGGACTTGAATCAGGACACACCCCTGCAGCTCTGACCCACGATCCCCATTTCAGGCACTGCACTGCTCCCCGCCCCCGACCCGGCTCAGAGCCCTCCACCAGCTGTAAACTTTGGGACTGGCCAAGGTGTCATGCGCAGACGCAGTGGACGGTGGGAGTGGACTAAATTGAAACACACCCCTGCAGTTCTGCCCCACGACCCCCATCTTCAGGTACTGCATTGCTCCAACCACCCCTGCCAGGTCTGAACTTTGGGAATGGCCAAGGTGTCATGCGCAGATGCAGTGGACGGTGGGACTGGACTTGAATCGGGACACACACCTGCAGCTCTGACCCACGACCACCATCTTCAGGTATTGCATTGCTCCCCCCCAAGACCCCGCTCGCCCCTCCCTGCCAGCTCTGAACTTTAGGACTGGCCAAGGTGCCATGG
>NW_006400219.1:852022-853158 GCF_000299155.1 Elephantulus edwardii | reverse complement strand
GAATAAACCTTCAAGACATAAAAGAACTTTATAAGGAAAACTACAGCACATTACAAGAATTAATGATGAGAGACTTAACTAAATGGAAACATAACTCCTGGTAACAAATAGGGAGACTCAACATTGTGAAAAGGGGACTCCAACCAAAAGTAATCTACATGCTCATTCAAATCACAGTACATACACTAAGTTCATTTCAAGGAGTTAGAAAAAGCCACGTACAGTATTATTTGGAAAAGAAGAGAAACCAAATGAGAAAAGCTCTTCTGAAAATGAAAATAAAGTGGAACCATCACAATCCCCACTTTAAAAATTTCCTTCTCAGTTGTAGAAACCAGAACAGCATGGTCTGGTGTTGGTACGACAAACACATAGAGCAATGTAATGGAACTGAAAACCTAGAAATCAACCCATCTATCTATGTTCGTTTGATATTTGGAAAGGAAATGAAACCTATTAAATGGGAAATGATAATCTCTTCAACAAATAATGCTGGTAAAACTGGGCATGTGCCAGAAGAAACCTGAAATAGGATCCACATCTCACATTATATACATAACCAAGACAAGGTGGTTCAAAGACCTAGAGGTTAAGCCCAAAACAATAACAATAATAAGAGACAAATGGGAACAAAAATGGAAGCCCTAGAGTATGCTATAAATAAGATTGCTAGAATAGTTTTAGAGTAGACTAACAGATATGGCAACTGAGGTTGAAATTCCAATTTGGAAACACAAAGGAGAAGGAAGAGTTGTAAGAAGAAACCAATGATTGGAATGTGTAATGTGAGAAGCTTGATATAAGAAAACTGCATATTATTAAAAGAGAAATGGAACACATAAATACTGACGGATTATGTACTTATGAAATGAGATGGATTGTCATGGGACATTTTGAATCAGATAACGTATGATGTACTATGCCTGAGATGAAAAGGTCAAAAACATAGGATCACTTTCATAATTAAAAAGGTCATGTCTATAAACATCTTGAAATACAATGCAGTGAGTGACAGGGTAATATCCGTACACATTCAAAAAAGACCTATTAATACCATTATCATCCAAATTTATGCACCAAAAACCAGAGGCAAAGAGGAGGAAATGGATTCTCTCTACCCCTTGGCAGTCCTTAAG
>NW_006400219.1:849979-850993 GCF_000299155.1 Elephantulus edwardii | reverse complement strand
GATGGCACATAACAACACCAGAAAACTGGACTATAACCTCAAGTTCCCATAGACTCTGTTTTGATGTAAGATTTATACTAAGACATTGGACTTCTGTTCTGCGTGATATTAAGAATTCCAGCTCTGAGGCAGAATTCTATTTACACCATTTTCCTTCATTCCTTCAACTACTCAGCCTTACAGTTATAGATTTATTCACTGGAAATAAATTTAAAATATATATGAAATACAAATTGTGACTATGCGTATGGTTTCACTTCAAAACACTCCTTCTTCCAGACTTGTTCTAGAATAGATTTTGAAGCCTTGACCATATGATGAGTTGACAAGATGTCACCAGATAACCTCAAGGAAATCAAGAAGAAAGTAAATACAAATATAGGGGAGAAATAAAAGATCAAATAAAAGAGACTCTAAAAATTGCCCTAGACGATGCAAGCACTGTGAAAGGCACTAAGACGCTCTCTCAAAATTTGCAAATAGAGATACATCTGACTCAACAATTTCACTACTCAGAATATACTCCAAAGAGACCATAACTGATAGCCAAGCAGATATATGCACACCCATGTTTTTTGTGGCTTTGTTCAAAAGAGCAAGGAGTTGGAAACAACCTATGTGCCCATCACCAAATGAATGGATAGACAAGCTGTGATATATTCACACAATGGAATACTACACTGCTTTGGAAAACAAGGAGCTCATACAATATTATTCAAAATGGATGACCCTGGAGGACATTATTCTGAGTAGAGTATCTCAGTCATAAAAGGACAAATACTGCATGGTGCCACTGTTATATAACAGGACTGACATTGCAGTTGAAGGAAGACAGAGAAAAATTGGTTCAATAATTTATACTGCATTGAAACAGAAAAAGGAGAAAACTGTTTAAAAGAGATATGTGATTAGGTATTTTTGTCATGACGGGAGTCTAGAGTGAAGGCTGCATAGTGGAGTGGACCTGGGGGGAGGGAATTGTAAAACAATGAAAGAATTTTTCTTTTACTTTTC
>NW_006400219.1:844602-845228 GCF_000299155.1 Elephantulus edwardii | reverse complement strand
GGTGGGTTTTCTTTCTCCTGCAGAGCAACTGATGGTTTCAAACCCTGTGCCTACAGGATTGAAATGCCACTTCTTGCCACTAGGCCACAAGAGCTAACTAATATCATAAAATATAAAATATAAGTACTACAACTATTATAATGAATAGAATAGAATTAACAGAATAATAATGAAAATAAATATAATTAATATAACATAACATAACATAACAACATAACATAATTTGTTGTTGTTGTTGTTGTTGTTATGTGCCGTCGAGTCGCTTGGGACTCATAGCGACCCTATGTACAACAGCCCTGAACTCCACTCTGTCCTGTGCCAATTGCACTGTCTCTGACACTACCATCCCAATTATGCCCGTCACTGAATCAATCCACCTCATAGAGGGCCTTCCTCTCCTGCGCTGTCCCTCCACCCTCCCAAGCATAATGTCCTTCTCCAAGGACCAGGCTCTCCTCACAACACGTCCAAAGTATGTTAGATGGAGCCTCAGAATCCTTGTCTCTAAGGAGCCACCGGTTTAACCCTTTCCAGGCAAATCTGTTTGTTTTCCTAGCAGTCCATGGTATTCTCAATACTCTTCTCCAGCACCACAGCTCAAAGACATCGATTCTCCTTCTATCCTC
>NW_006400219.1:841145-843635 GCF_000299155.1 Elephantulus edwardii | reverse complement strand
AGACATCAGAGATTGGGAGGCTGGCACAGGATTGCGTGACAAATGTTTTGTTCCGTTGTGCATAGGATCACTATGTCAAAATTGTCTTGACAGTATCTAAAATCAAGGTAACTTGATCTCTAAAAAACCCCACTGTGTTTCAATGATGAGTGACTTTGTAAGATTGAATTATGCTTATTTAAATAGAATCATTCTTTAACAACAGTAGCCAATAGCAAGATCTCTACATGAAGAGTTAGCCAATGGATCAGTTATTGTTGCTTTTTTTAAGTGTTCTTTTTATTGTGTTTTAGGATATAGGAAAATTAGCTGATTATCAAAATGGCTTTCCAAGACATTTCTTTGACTTTCATGACAGAGCTGCATCCATCTTTGCTAACAATGTGGATGAAGTTAAGAGGACCATTTAGTTGAGAATGTGCAAACCAAGTGTAGATTCTAAGAATCAAGTGGTCAGCATTGTGGTTCTGCTGGAATTCAGGACAGATAATGGAAATATGGTTACCAATAGGAAAGAAGAACCAAAGAACTTAGTGTGTAGGCTTTGAGGTCACAGTGATTCGAAGACCCTCAAATGGGTAGTTTCACACAGTGATTGTCACCATAAGGTGGAGCATGGTGGAGATCATAAGATTATCATAAGCTAGGACAAGATTCTGATCTATTGTTCATAGGTTGTTATGTGTTGTAATCAACTTCTGTCACACAACATCCTTTACGTTTAGTTGGCTTAGAAGTTGACATTGCTCTTTTCTCACCATGGGTTTTGAACACAAACAAGCACTTTTTTTGACAAAGGCTTTTGACAGTGGATAATCTGGATACCTAATGGCTTTACTTCTTACTGATTATTGTGAAAGACAGTAACATCTATCAAAGGGAAATACGTTCTTGAGTCTCTTCTATGCAATTTTATTTTGTTCATATAATTTTAAGCAATTAGATATTGTACATATGACAATAGCTCAGAATAAGAGATATATCATTGCAAAGAGGACTGGGGGAAGGTAGGTAATTGTGAAAAATGAATTTTAAAAAAGTGAAGTTGGAGAGGGGAAAGGGGAGGCAAGGGGTAAAAAATATGTCTAGAGAAACTATGGTTTATTCATACAATGAATACTATGCAACACTTAAAAAGAAGAAAGTTGTTAAACATTACACAACAGGGGTTACTGTAGAGGGCATTATGTGAGTAAAATATATTAAATGCAAAGGACAAATACTGCATACCACCTCTATTATAAAGGAGGATTGACATGATGGGTTGGGAGAACTAGGAAAGGAGGAGATAGAAATGAACAAAGAAAGAACTTTTTAAAAGGAATATATAATTAGACATCATATGTACGACAACAGTCCAGAATAAGAAGTGCATTGCAAAGTGAACTGGGGGATGGAGATGAGAGACAGAGGGAGGAAAAAGTGCAACAATGAATGAATAAAAATCCTACTCTTCAGTAAACTTCCTTTAAAATTACAATAAAAAGTTTTAAAAAAGGAAAAGAAAAAATTTTGAAGAGTGTTTAAGATCCTTATTATTCAGAGGTTTTTAGACAAAATTTCATATTTTTCAGATGTGTTTTGGCAAATCATCAGAAATATCTTTGTTTAAGATCCCAGAATCATGTAGTTATTTGGTGCCATAAAATAGTCTACAGCTCGTAGTGACCTAATGAGCAGCAGATTGGAACCCTGTTCATCCTGCACCGTCCATGTGATCTCTGGTATTCTCAAGCCCAGTGTGGGAGTCACTGTGTCAATACATCTCTACGACTTTCCTATTGACTCTTTTCCTTTCTCAGAATGATGTCTCTCTCCAAGGACCGATCCCTCTTAAAAAATATGCCCATAGTAAGAGGGACAAAGTTTAACTATCCTTGACTCTAAGGAACATCACAAAATTCAAGTGCATAGATTTCTTCTTTGTTCATCCTTATTCGTTATCCAACTTTCAGTTGTATGAGAAGTAATTGAAAACACATGCCTTAGTTCATGCTCACCTTAATCTTTAGACAGATATCCTTGTGCTTTAGAATTTTGGAAAGATCCTTGACAGCACATTTTTCCAATGCAGCATGTCTTTTGATTTCAGTCTCTGACAACAAGTATGAAAGACAATTAGCTGGAAAATTATTGGAAGAGATCCTTATTTTTTCTTCATACTCATAATAGGTGATCCAACAGAATGTGGAAATTATTACAAACAAGTTATTATTATCACTCAAAATCATAAAGCAAAGATAATTTAATTTGGGGAAAAAATGCTTACAGAAAAGAATGCAAAAAAGGAACATTTACTGTTCAATGAGTATAAATATTAATAGGCTACACAATATTTAAAAAACAAAATTCAAACCTCGAGTTGCTATAATCAAGGATGCTTTTGGTAGAATGTTAAATGATCCCGGAAGTATTAAAAGAAGATGGAAAGAATATACTGAGTCACTGTATTGAAAGGAATTGGAAGACACAGAAGAATTTCATGAAACA
>NW_006400219.1:836391-839959 GCF_000299155.1 Elephantulus edwardii | reverse complement strand
GGTGGCTCCTTGGAGGCAAGGATTCTGAGGCTCTGTCTAACATACTTTGGATATCTTGTGAGGAGAGACCGGTCCTTAGAGAGGGACATCATGCTTGGGAGGGTCGAGGGAACGCACAGGAGAGGAAGGCCCTCTATGAGGTGGATTGATTCAGTGACTGGGATAATTGGGATGGGAGTGTCAGAGACCATTTAGTTTAGGGCTGTTGTACATAGGGTCGCTACGAGTCGCAAGCGACTCGACGGCACATAACAACATATCAACAACATTATTATTTTTTATAAATGTTCAGTTGTAGTTTTAAATTACGTCTTTACAGTTCTCTTTTACATCGAGGAAATCTAGGAATCGTTGAATATTACAGGAAATACACTTAGTTAATTTTCTTAGCATTGTAAAATCCACTCATTCTAGACAAATGTGATTAATTTTAATAGCACTACAAAGAAAGCATCTGCGAGAGACATATTTTTACAAAGAACAAAATGTTTATACTGCCATTATTTTTTTTTAAATTTGGCAAAATTTCCCAAGGCTTTTACTAAGAGATTGTTTATGTTTGCTGCCAGGTGGATGCACAGTAATAATACAAAAAGGAATTAATTTACTAAGGTATGATGATGCATCTTTTAAAATTTCTTTTCTGGTGATTGAATATTCATCACCTAACAAGTTCTACTAATTAACTGATTATTTAATTTACTGGAAAATAATGAAATTGCTTTTCCTACCAAATATAGCAAAAGTTGAAGTAAACAGATCTTTATTTAGTCCTCACTGCTCATATAATTTTTAAAAATTCTATAAATATAATGCATTTTAGTGTAATTTATACTTATTTTCTGATCCTAAGAAGTGAACTTTAATCCTTCCAGTATAAGGAGGTTTTGAGGTTTACAAATATTTGGTGTAGCCCAGTTATCTCTGCCGAAAGTAAGAAAGACTTGAGGCACTTGTTGCAGAGGATCAAAGAATGTAGTCTTCAATTGGATTGCATCTCAATGTCACAGAAACAAAGATTCTTACCACTGGACCAATAGGTAGCATCATGGTGGATGAAGAAAAGATTGAAACTGTCAACAACTTCATCATGCTTGGATCCATAACTAATGCCCCTAGTACCAACAGTCAGAAAATCAGGAGACATATTACATTGGAAAAGTCTCTAGTTAGGGACTTCTCCAAATTATTGAGGAGTAATGATGTCAGTTTGAGGGCTAAGGTATATATATTTCAAGCCATGCTCTTTCCAATCACTTGCTATGCATCTGAGAGCTGGACAATGAATAGGGACAACAGAAGAATTATTGATGTATTTGAGTTGCAGGGTTGGAGAAGAGCACCAAATATCCCATGTACTGCCAAAAGAACAATTAAATATGTCTTTGGAGAGGGTGCAGTCAGAGTGCTCTTTAGAGACAAGGATGATGAAGCTTTGCCTCACATATTTTGGACATGTTGCCAGGAGACACTATTCCTGAAGAGGGACATGATGCTTGGAAGATTGGAAGGGTGGAGTGTTGGCAAAGAAAGGAAGACCCTCAACCAGGTGTATTGACACAGTGACTGTCTGGTTGGGCTTCAGTGTTTCAGAAAGTGTGAGGATGGCACAGGATAGGACGAGGTTAGATCTTCTATTGACAAGGTCTCTATGAGTCACACTAGCCTCAACAACAGCAAAGTTACCCGTGCTGTTAGCAAGGCTGCCTATTTGCTTATTTATAATAGTTTTGAGAAATTTTATCATGCTGCCTGATTATTTTTTTATTAAATGTCTGACTCAAATTTTTGCCCTTATTTTTATGGTTACTTATCTAGAGAGGAGGGGCGGTGAAGGAGAGGAAGACCTTCGATGAGATGGATTGATTCTGTGACTGGAGCGGTGGGAATAAGTGTGTTTGAGATGGCTAGGTTGGCACAGGATAGAACGGTGTTTAGAGCTCTTGTCCATAGGGTCGCTATGAGTCACAAGTGACTCGACGGCACACAACAACAGCAACAACAACAACAATTCAGAGGTCTGGTGGCCTACTGGCAATAAGCTGTTCTGTAATCCCAAAGGCATGCAGTTGGATGCCACCAGCTGCTACACAGGAGAAAGATGGAATTCCATGCAATTAACTGCCTCTGAGAACCAGCTGGAACAGCATTAAAATAAGATGGAATACAAGGAGTCACTGTACAAAGAATTGATTGACACTAAACTATTTCACTGCTATTAGGTTGTTTTGAGTTGAATATAACTCAGAGAGACCCCATTAATAGCCCTTAAACCCATCTTATCATGTGCCATCTTCACAATCTAACACTCTGACACCATTGCTACAGCCACTGTGTCAGCTGATTGAAGGTCTTCCTCTTTCTCTTTCACTGCCCCTCAATCTTCCCAAGCATGATGTATCTCCTATCAACACCCCCAATGTATGTGAGATGAAGTATCATCATCTTTGCCTCCAAGGAGAACTTTTGCTGCACCTTCTTCAAGACACACCTGTTGTTGTTTTCACATTCAATAGGCTAGTCAATGCTCTTATCTAATACCACTGTTAAAAGACATTCATTCTTCTTCTGTTATAATTATTGTCCAGTTTTCAGTAGTATAGCAATGATTGAATAGAACACTATGTCTGGATGTAGCATATGATCAAGAACCAATAATAACAAAGGAAAAATTTCAACCTTCATAGAAGATATTGTCAAAAAATAAGGCCCCAGAAATTAACTGAATACTAACTGTTTCAGATAACATATGTAGCCTTTGATGGACACAGGAGCCTGTTTCATAAAATTTGGAAGACAGCTATATTATTAACTTACTGGAAGAGTTCTATATTTGTTCCCATTCCAAAATTAGATGATCCAATAGAGTGTTGAAATTATTAATATTAATGTCACAGAAAAATGAAATCTTGCAGAAAATTATTCAAATATGCTGGAATAGTACATTGATAAGGAATTTTGAAAATTGCACAACAGCCCTGAAACTTGCTCTATCCTGTGCCAACTTTACTGTCTCTGACACACCTACCCTCATTACCCTAATCACTGTATCAATCCATCTAATAAATAGTCTTCCTCTCTTTCTCCATCCCTCCATCCTTCAAAGCATGATATCCTTCTCCAAGGACCAGTCCCTCCTTTCAACACGCCCAAAATATTTCAGACAAAGCCTCAGAATTCTTGCCTCCAAGGAGCAGCCTCATTTTACCCTCATGAGGACAAATGTGTTTGTTCTCATGGCAGTCCATGGTATATTCAACATTCTTATCCAGCACCACAGCTCAAAGGCTGTTATCAATTCTATCATCCCAAATCATTGTCCAGTTCTCTAATGCACAGCAACCAATTGTGAAGACTATGGCCTGGATCAGGCAATCCTTAGTCTACAGACTGATGTCATTGCTCTTCAGTACTCTGGAAAGGTTCTTGACAGCCAACTTTCCCAATGTAATTCATCTCTTGATTTCTTGGTTGCTGGTACCAAGAGTGTGGATTGTGGAGCCAAGTAAACTAAAGCTATTAACAATCCCCATCCCAATAAAAAAAACAAAACAAAAAAAAAACCAAA
>NW_006400219.1:824817-834090 GCF_000299155.1 Elephantulus edwardii | reverse complement strand
ATCACCATAGGCTCTTGCTCATATGTTATTTCTTTAAATTCCTCTGTGTCTGCCAATTCCTTTCTATATAATGACTACTTTATCCTCAGTCTGCAACAACTGATACTACATTCCTCCTCATACAGCCCAGCATCCTGGATGATCTATTCTGCATATATATATTGAAAAGGTATGGAGGCAGAATACATCCCTTGCGTACACTCTACCCAATTTTGGCACATGCAGTGTCTCCTTCCTTTGTTCTGATGATTGACTCCTGGTCCAAGTAAAGGTTTCACATAAGAACAATCAAATGTTCTGGGATTCCCATTCTTCTGAGAGTCAGACACAGTTTGCTTTGATCCACACAGTCAAACGTCTTTGCTTAGTCAATGAGACACTGATAGACCTTCCTCTTGTACTCTCTGTTTTCAGTCAAGATCCATCTAACATTAAATGCTTGTAAGCATTGTTACATACACATATATTTATATACAAGTGTGTGTGTCTGTATATATATATATATACGTATATACATATACACACATATAGAGACTTATACATAGACTTATACATAAATGTATATATAATAACTGAACAGAATAAGAGAATACTGCATGGCTTGAAGTCAGATGATAAGTATAAGAATTATAACCTTTCTCTGTATTTGTTAATTTTGTTTACTGAGCAAATCAATAAAAAGAAGGCCTATATGAAGAAGAATGTGGCATCAGAATTGGAGAAAGACTTAACAACAACCTACATTATCCAGATGACCCAACCACACCTATTGTTGTTGTTGTTGTTATGTGCCATTGAGTCGCTTGTGACTCATAGCAACCTTATGTACAAGAGCCCTAAACACCGTTCTATCCTGTGCCAACCTTGCCTTCTCAAACACACTCATTTCCACCTCTCCACTCATAGAATCGATCCATCTCATCAAGGGTCTTCCTCTTCTGTGCCATCCCTCCACTCTCCCAAAAATGATGTCCCTCTACAAGGACCAGTCCCTCGTTGCAACATGCCCAAAGTATGTCAGATTAAGCTTTAGAATCCTTGACTCAAGGAGCATTCTGGCTTCACTCTCTCCAGGATAAACCTGCTTGTTCTCCTAGCAGTCCATGGTATATTCAACACTATTCTCCAGCACCACAGCTCAATTGCATCAATTCTTTTTTTGTCATCCCTATTCACTGTCCAACTCTCTGATGCATAGCACATAATAGCAAAGATCATAGCCTGGATCGGGCACACTTTAGTCTTCAGCCTGATGTCATTGCTCTTCAGTACTCTTGAGAGGTCCCTCCCAGCTGAATTTCCCAATGCAATTTGTCTCCTGATTTCCTGGCTGCTGTTACCAAGTGTGTTGACTGTGGAGCCAAGTAAACTAATACTACTAATTATCTCAATCTCTGCACCATCAATACTGATGCTCCCAATTGGCCCAGTCGTGAGAATATTTGTTTTCTTCATGTTGAGCTTCAATCCATATTGAAGACTGCTGTCCTTGACCCTCTGCAGTAAGTACATGAGGTCCTCCTCAGTTTCAGCGAGCAAAGTTGTATCATCTGCGCAATGCAGGTTGTTGAAGATTCTTCCACCAATCCTGATGCCATAGTCCTCCTGATACAGCCCAGCATCTTGGATGATCTGTTCTTCATACAGATTGAAAAGGTATGTAGACAAAATACATCCCTGATGGACTCTCTTCTTGATTTTGAACCATGTAGTGTCTCCTTGCTCTGTTCTGATGACTGCCTCTTGGTCCAGGTATAGTTTTGCATTAGCACAATCAAATGTTCTGGGATTCCCTTTCTTCTCAGAGTCAGCCATAGCTTGTTGTGATCCACACAGTCAAAAGCCTTTGCATAGTCAATGAAGCACAGAAACACCATCTTCTGGTATTCTCTGCTTTCTGCCAAGATCCATCTAACATTAGCTATAATATCCCTAGTGCCACTACCTCTTCTAAATCCAGCTTGTACATCTGGCAGTTCTCTGTTATTGTTCCAAACGTTTTTTGATAATTTTCAGCAGAATCTTGCTTGCAATTGATATCAATGATTCTGTTCGATAATTTCCACACTCTGTTGTGTCACCTTTCTTTGGAATGAGAACAAGTATCGATCTCTTCCAGTCAGTTGGCCAGCTCGCTGCCCTCCAGATTTCCTGGCACAACTTAGTGAGCACATCCAGGGCAGAGTCTGTTTGTTGAAATAAATCAATTGGTATGCTGTCAACTCCTGGAGCCTTGTTTTTTGCCAATTCCTTCAGAGCTACTTGAACTTCCTCCTTCCAACCATATCTACAGAAAGTAATTAAAAAACCAAAAAAAAAGCTTGAAGTTTTGTTGTTTTTGATGTTAGATATGTCGAATCAACTTTACTCATAGTGATCCTGTCAACAGTAGCTCTGAACATTGCCCTGTCCTATGCCATCCTGCATCATGAATAACAAAGAAGAGATTGAGATTGTTAACATCTTCAGCTTGCTTGACTCTACAATCAACGCTCTTGGTACCAGCAGCCAGCAAATCAAAAGACAAATCACACTGGAAAAATTTGCTGTCAGGGTCATCTCCAGAGTACTGAAGATCAATGATGTCAGACTAGAGATTAAAGTGCACCATTCACAATTGCTCACTATGCATCAGAAAGCTGGACAATGTCTGAGGATGATAAAAGAATCAACGACTTTGAGTTGTGGCACTGGAGAAGACTATTGATTATACCAAAGACTGCTAAGAGAACAAGCAGGTCTGTTTCAGAGAGGGTAAAACCAGGTTACTCCTTAGAGGCAAGAATTCTGAAGCTCCATCTGACATACTTTAGTTATGTCACAAGGACATCATGCTTGGAAGAATGGAAGAACAACTCAAGATAGGAAGATCTTGGATGAGATGGACTGACTCAGTGATAGGGTAATGGCTGCATCAGAGACAATAAAATTGGATCAAGACAGAGTTCAAAACTGTTCATAGTACATAGGGTCTCTATGCGTCTTAAGTGACTCAACGGCACATAACAACACATTGCTCTAATCACTGTGTCAATTCATCTTATTTAGGATCTTTCTCTCTTAAAAGATCACCCTCCATCCTTCCAAGCATGATTTCTTTTTTTCTGAAGACAAGGCTTTCCTAACAACATACCCAAAGTATGTGAGATGATATTTTACAATTCTTGTCTCTAAAGAGCACCTGGTTGCATTTTCTCCAAGATATATCTGCTTTATTTCTAGGTAGTCTATGGGATTTCATTATTCTTCTCCAACATCACAACTCAAAGTCATTTCTATAATTCTTTGTAGTTATCCAATTTACTGTTGTATACAAGTAGTTTGAAAAACTTTGGCTTGGGTCAGGTACACATTAGTCTTTAAACTGACATCACTCTTTTTTTTCTTTACATGCATGGTTGATGTTTTAGTCTTCAAAGAGAAGTTCTATCACACTATCTTAGATCAAAATGTAATGTTTAAAATAGACTGTTTTATGAGGATAAGTGATAACATGTAATGACTGTTCGTTCACGCTACAAAAATCTTTATCTTAGAGTGTATGGTACACCGAGTTGGCAGTAGCATCCAGATTTTCCATATTAGCCAGCCATCATTTTTCTCTGGTCTGCAAAGACTTCTCGTTTCTCAGATTTCTACCTTTGTAGCATGATCTCATTATCCCTCTACTTTCTCTGAAAGGCAGTCAAGCTCTCCTTTTTTCTTTCTCTCTTGTTAATCTCCTGGGTTTTCTTCATGTTCTTTCAGAAGGCAAGTTTTCTCTGATTTCCACTGGTCATCCTGACCACTGGACAAAGCCTGGAAGAGAGCAATTAGGAAAATCACCAGTTCCCTGGAATGCACTGGCAGTGTCACCCAGTCGGTGGTCTCCTAATACCCCGTGCATCAGCCCCTCACAGGAACTGACATCACTACTTCTTAGTACCTTGGAGGGGTCTTCCTTGAAAGATTTTCCCAATGCAAAGTAGATTCAAGCAAGATGAATAGATGACAACTTCAATCTTTTCTTATTGGTCCTGTGGTGAGATTTCTATTTGTTTTTGTTAGATGCCATCAAGTAGAGTGCAACTCATAGTGACTTTATGAACAACATATATGAACACAGTTCTATGTCGTAATATCCTCATAATCTCTGACACATTTAAGCCCACTGCCACAGTCATGTCAACCCAACTTTTTCACTGCCCCTCCACCTTTCCAAGCATAATGTCCCTCTCCAAGGAATGATCTCTTCTTGCATCATGCCCGAACTATGTGATGGGAGGCTTCATCATCTTTGCATCCAAGGAGAACTCTGATGCACTACCTACAAGGCATATCTATTTGTTCTTTGACAGTCCATGGGATTTCAGCAGTATTCTCTAACACCAGAGTTCAAAGGTATCAATTATTCTTTTGTCATCCTTAGCCATAGTCCAGCTCTCAAATGCATAACAAGCTACTGAAAAGACAATCACTTGAATCAGGTGTACCTTTTCCCTCAAACTAATATCATTAATTGTTAGTAACTTGGAGAGGTTCCTAACTACAGATTTTTCCAGTGCAATTAATCACCTGATCTCCTGATTGCTTGTATCACATGTATTGATTATGAATCCAAGTAAGATAAGGTAATTGACAACTTAATTCTTTTTCTGTCAATCATGGTGTTATCTATCAATCCAGTGGTGAGGATTTCTGTTTTCTTGATTTTGAGAAGTAATCCATATTGAAGGCCGCAGTGTTTAGCTTTTTGCAGCAAATGCTCCAAGTACTCCTCACTGTCAGCAAGCAAAAGTTGGGTCATCTGGATAATGAAGGTTATTGATTAGTCTTCCTCAATCCCAATGCCATATTTTACTTCAATGAGTCCATTTTCTCAAAATTTGCTCAACATGTTGATTAAATTGATATGGAAGAATAATACAACCCTGACACATACCTTTCCTAATTTTAAACCATTCCGTCTTTGTGATGTTTGCACAACAGCTTCTTGGTCTGAGTACAGGTTTCACATATGCATAACCAAGTGTTTTGGAATTGCCTTCTTCTCCATGTTAGGCATAATTTGTTATGATCCACAAAGTCAAATGTGTCTGCATAGCATAAGAAGACATTGTGGTATTCTCTGCTCTCAACCAGGATCCATTTAACATCAGCAATTTTATCTCTTGTGGCATGTTGTTTGTTATGTGCCGCCAAAGTGCCTGGGACTCATAGCAATGCTATGTATAATAGCTCTGAAGCCTACCCTGTCCTGAGTCAGTATTACTGATTCCGACATACCTACCCATTGTCCTAGTTACTATATCAATCTATCTCATCCAGGGTCATCTTCTCCTTTGTTGTCCCTCCACCCTTCTGAGCATGATGCCCTTCTCCAAGGATCTGTCCCTCCTGGCCATATGTTTGAAGTATGTGAGACAAAGATTCAAAATCTTGGCCTCCAAGGAGAAACTTGGTTTCACCCTCTCCAAGACAGCCCTATTTGTTTTCCTGGAGTTCCATGGTACGTTCAAGACTCGTCTTCAGCACCAGAACGCAAAGGCCTCAATTCTTCTAGTATCCTTAGTTATTATCCAGCTCTCTGATGCATAGTAATTGCAAAGACCATTTTGTTGTTTTTAAGAGCTGTAGAGTTGTAGACAACCCATAGTGACCCTATGAACATAAGTCTTGAATGCAAACCTTTCATCTTTCCTCCAAGTTCATAGAGTTTCCAGAGGCAGGCATCTTTTGGAAGTGGGTGCCACTCCTGTTCCATCATAGCCTCTTCTAAATCCAGTTTAAACATCTGGCAGTTCTCTATGTACTGCTCTAGCATTTTTTGAATGATCTTCAGCAGTATTGTGCTTGCATGTAGAATTAATGAGATTGATAATTTCCACATTGTGTTGGATCATCTTTCTTGGGAATGAGAATGAACACTGATATCTTCACCAGGCAGCTATGCTTCAAATTCCTTGACATAGACTGGTTATCATGTCCAGTGCACTAGTCATATGGAACTATTAATTTGTATCTCATCCATTCCTGGGCACTTATTTTTTGTCAATGTCTTCAGTACAGCAGCTTGAAATTATTCCTTCATTATCATTGGTTCTTGACAATATGGTTGTTGTTGTTGTTATGTGCCATTGAGTCATTTGCAACAATATGGTACTTCTTGAAATATTTCATTGTTGTTCAATTCTTTTGATGACTGATAATCTAGATATAGTCTAATCTCTCCACTTATTTAGTAGCATAAAAACTAAACTAGGAAGGGGAAAGACACAGCCACGACATGTACCTTTCCTGATTTTTACACACGAATTAGCCTCTTTTTTCTGGGTCCTACAGGTTTTGCATGAGCACAATTAGTTATATTGGTATTTATTCTTCAATATGTTGCTCAAATTTTCTTATCTATGTGATTAAATGTCTTTGTATAATAAAAAAATATTGAGAAATACATTTCTGATATTCTGATTCAATCAAAAGGCATTTAACATCAATGATATTCCTCATGCCAAGAACCTTTTGTTTTGAATATATGACAATTTCTAAAATTTCTAATAAAAAGATTATAATTGCTATTATATTGGATAGTGATGATATTATTTAATAATTTCACTCTTTTTTTGGGAACACCTTTCTTTGGATTGGGCACAAATAGATACCTCTTTTAGTCCGTTGACTTGTCTTCCAAATATTTTTTGGCATAGATAAATGAGCACCAATAGTGCTCCATCTGTTTGCTGAAACATTCAAACTGGCATTCCACCAATCGCTGGGTCCTTGTCTTTTCCAATGATTTCATTGTACTTGAACTTCTCTCAGTACCTTTGTTTCTTGATTATTTGATATTAATTGAAATGATTGAATGTAAATTATTTTTGGCACCATGATTCTTCCATCTTCTTTTAATGTTTCCTGTGTCATTTATTATGTTGCCTTTAGAGGCTTTAATATTTCAATTTAGGGTTAAAAAAATCTTTATTTCAATTAGAGAAATGGTGAATCTATTCTTCCCTTTTGGTTTTCTAATTACAAGTGTTTTTACATTACAAAAAAAAAAACAAGTGTTTTTACATTACGTTATACTATGTCTTCTCAAGCTGAGTGTACACTTTTTAAAAAAAGTATTTTTCTCTTAAAAATAAATGTATGTGTTAGACAAAAGGGTAACAGGTGATTAATTTTAACTTACAGGAGTTTGCAGTTTTTATCTTCCAATCATTTGCATAATTTCAATTAAGTTTTAGGTTTTATTTTATTGTCTTACTGTATTGTTTTAACTTACTGCCATAAAATGTATACTTAGCCATTGTAGTCAAGTCAGAACTACCTCACGGCAGAGCCTTCAGAAGCTTTTTTGGAGGCTGTAAGCCACATAGGAGGAAACTGTTGACCTTTCTCCTGTAGATCCTTTGGTGAAGTTGTACCATCATATAGAAGTACTGCCTTTGAGTTAACAGCACAATTCCCTAAAGACCTCACCACCAGAACTCTCTAAAATGTATGGTGTTGTGCTTGTTAGTTTCCTTCAAGTTGACTATGATTCATAGCTTCTCTACTGAATGGAACCTTGTCCTGTTCTGCACAGTCCTCACGATCTCTGCCATACTCCAGCCCATTATTACAGTTACTGTGTCAGTCCTTTTTGTTGGAGGTGGTTCACTCTTGCTGAAAATGTCCTTTTCCCAATATGGCGTCTTTTTCCAGGGACTGTCTCCTCCTGATACATGTCCAAAGTGATATGAAACCTCACTTTCCCTTCTTTTAAGGAACATCCTGGTTGCAATTACTCCAAAATAGAGTTGTTGTTGCTGCTGCTGTTGTTGTTGTTATGATGTGCCTTCGAGTCACTTGCGACTCATAGCGACCCTATTGTACAACAGCCCTAAACTCCGCTCTGTCTTGTGCCAATCGCACTGTCTCTGACACTCCCATCCCTATTATTCCAGTCACTGAATCAATCCACCTCATAGAGGGCCTTCCTCTCCTGCGCTGTCCCTCCACCCTCCCAAGCATGATGTCCCTCTCTAAGGATTGGTCTCTCCTCACAACATGTCCAAAGTATGTTAGACGGAGCCTCAGAATCCTTGCCTCCAAGGAGCCACCTGGTTTAATCCTTTCCAGGACAAATCTGTTTGTTTTCCTAGCAGTCCATGGTATTCTCAATACTCTTCTCCAGCACCACAGCTCTAAGGCATCAATTCTCCTTCTATTATTATTGTTTTTTTTACAATCCATGGGATATGCAATACTATTACTGACACCACAATTCGAAGTCATCTGTCTTTAGTCTTTCTTATTCAATGCCTAATATTCAGATGAATAGTAAGCAGTTGAAAAATGCAACGTCACACATCAATTGCACTTTGTTCTTTTTTTAATATAAAATTTTTATTTTATACTGGTTTACTTACAAATTTCATATACACTGTTTTTCACACTGGACTTTCCCATTTCTTTTACCCACCTCTCACACCACCCATCACATTTTATGACTGTAAGATTAAGCCCTCACCCTTCTGCTCCCCCCTCCCTGCCTTGGATTCTGGTACACATTCTGCATTAATGGTCTTATACAGCATTTGTCCTTATGGGACTAAGTTAGTTCACTCAGCATAATGCTCCCCAGTCCCTCTCATTTTAGGTAGCAATTTACGAAAGCATTGCTCCTGTGTGCTGAGTAGTATTTCATTGTGTGACTGTACCATAATTTCTCAATCCATTCCATTGTGCCTGGACACTTGGACTGTTTCCAGGTTCTTGCTCTGGTAAATAATTATGCTATGTACATTGATGTACAAGTCTTTTGATGCCTCAGTTCTCATTTGCTTAGGATCTGTTCCAACCAGTATGGAATTTTTGTGTTCAGAATTTTGAAGAAGCACTAAACTGCCTTTGTAAAATGGTTGTACCATTTTATGATTCCACCCTCAATGCATATGGACAGACAGTGCAAGAGAGGGAGACCCTGGATGAGATGGACTGATACAGTAACTGAGGTGATGAAGGTTGGTGTGTCAGAATTAGTGAGAATGGCTCAGGACAGGAAAGAGTTCAGCGCTACTACAAATAAGGTCACAATACATATCCAGCAACTCAATGGTACATAACAATAACATATTATGACATGTTTGGAAGCAGGAGTGCCATCCATTTCCTAAATATCCTGCCTCCAGAAACTCTATGAACTTTGAGAAATGTCCGTAGTTGTAGAGGATCTTCATGCCTTTTGTTCATAGGGTCGCTGTGAGTCATGCTCGAATCAAAGGCAATCAACAACAACATTATCGTTTT
>NW_006400219.1:822977-823912 GCF_000299155.1 Elephantulus edwardii | reverse complement strand
TAATCTATAATTTATTTAGCTATTTTTCTTCCTTCTTCTTGCCCTTTGCTAACTTTCAAATCACTGCTGTTCCAAATTACCTGCCCTATTGTTCCACTCTTTATGTCATATCCCAGTTTGCTTTTTATGGTAATTTGTGTTTTCAAAATGTACATTTTTATTGCCTTTATAAGCCTAGTATTTGTTACCTGAAACCTAGATATATTAGACACCAGATAATGGTGAAAAATTATTATGCATGAAGAGAGTATGTTATTATTTATACTATGGTGGTAATGAGTTATGCTGTCAACTCAAAAACAGGTGATTCAAATGCATCAGCTGTTTCACAGGAGATAGATGTACAACATCCTCCCATACAATTTAGAGCCTTTGCAAACCAACTAGAATGTCAGCTATGAGTTGGGTCCTATTAGATGGCAAATAACTACAACAATAACATTCCTTTAGTGTAGATGCCTGTTCTTTTGTCAGTAGCTAGCTGGAGATTGAGTTATGTTACTTAAGATATCCATAGTGCACAATAGGATTCAACATATTTCAGTGCTATTTTGTATTTATAGCAAAACATATTCTTTTTCTCTCCCTCTCCCACCCTTCCCAAATCATTTCTGATTCTCTCTTGGCTTTGAGTAATCCATTTGTATTGATTCCCAGAGAGAATATGTATTTTTTAATTTTACTCCTATATCCCATTAATACTTTAGCCACTGGTTTGTTAGCCTTTTGGTGGAGGCTAGAATGGGTTGTCTACTCTTATATTCTGAACATGCCCCCAGTCTTTTGTTGTTGTTGTTATGTGCCATCGAGTTGCTAGCGACTCATAGCAACCCTATGTACAACAGCCCTAAACTCTGCTCTGTCCTGTGCCAATCACACTGTCTCCGACACACCCATCCTGATTACCCCAACCACTGAATCAATCCACCTCATAG
>NW_006400219.1:822223-822692 GCF_000299155.1 Elephantulus edwardii | reverse complement strand
CCAGTGGTGAGAATCTTTGTCTTCTTGACATTGAGCCTCAATCCATATAGGGGGCTTCAGTCCTTGACCCTCTGCAGCAAGTGCTTCAGGTCCCCCAGTCTTAGTCAGGCATAATATCTCTGAATCCCGGCAATGTGGCCATCACACATGCTATATTGTGCCATACCTAACTCTAGTGTTGGGTATAGTAAGCATTTCTCTCTCTCTCCTCCAGTCACTGGGTTTTCGGGTTGGTTTTATTTGGTTTTGTATTTGTGTTTTGGCTTTTTTTTCCACTTTACTCCACCCATTTTAATTATTTCCTATCAGTTCCTTAAAGCGCCTGGTTTTGTTCCTTTTTCCTGAATGTTTTGACTCTTTTACTCCCAAGTGTTCCAAAATGTAAATATGAAAGATCAATCTATGGGGCTATTGAGAGTGAATGCTATTTCTGCTCCTCAACTCACACAAGACGTGTGTGTGTGGTATA
>NW_006400219.1:815874-821233 GCF_000299155.1 Elephantulus edwardii | reverse complement strand
ATATTGCCCTACTTTATGGGTGGCACTTTAAAAAAAATTCAGTTATGCCTTTTTATTAGCTTGTATGAAGTCCAGTGTTGGGTGCACTATATAAGCAAAAATTAAGGTCTTATTCCTTTCATTGAGTGTCTTTCTTCCTTTTTGTAGAGTTGGTTACTCTGAGACTTAGTTCTCTAGAATGTTTGAGATGCACCAATAATTTGCAATTTGTTTAGATATTTTTGCTTTTAGGGTAGAACAACATTCTTCCCATTTCTAAATTTTATATTAGTTTATTTATTGATTGATTTAATGAATTATATTTTTTTAAAGTATCATAATAGGCAATGTTTATTTATTAATAACATTGACGTGATTTGTTGTTGTTGTTGCATATCATTGAGACAGAATTGATCTACAGCTGACCCACTGATGATTTTTCAGAGGAAGTTAATTGCATAGGAGGAGATTAGAATATAAATAAATGGAAAAAATAGAAGACTTACAGTGTTTCATACAGCTTGGAAAAAAAATGAAGATCAAACTATAATTCATAGTACATTCTGTAATCGTGCATGAATATTATCATTTCTTGTTGTTTTGTACAACGGAGTTGGAGTTGGAACTGACCCTCCATTGGGTTTTCAGAAGTGTTCACGTCTTTTGTTCATTTTGTCTCTATGAGTCGTGTATGACTGGGCAGCACTTAACAACAACCAACTACAGTTTAAGGTTCGAGTCCTTGGGAAATGACATCATGCTGAGAGAAGTAGAAGGTCAGAGAAGAAAAGAAGGTCCTCAACAGGATGAATTTATATGGTGACTGTAGTAATGGGTTCGTATGTGTCTCTGATTGTGGGGATGGCATAGGATAGGACAAAGGTTAGATCTGTTCTTCATAGAATTGCTGTGAGTCATAGAGGTCTGTTGGCCTAGTGGATAGAAAGTTATGCTATCAAACCAAAGGTGGATGATTTTAATCTGCAGTCCTCAGGCCTGGCTTTAACTGTTTTTGGTCAAACATTCTTCTGAGTGGAATAGCACTGGTCTGTCCACTTTCTGTACAGTGGTAACTCAAGTGTTGTTGTGATGCTAAACACTGTGACACTGATGTGTCAAATGCAATAATGATTACCCATGGTGTACAGTGTTTGGTGGAGTTTCTAGATTAAAACATGTTTGGAAGCAGGAATGGTATTCACTTCCTAAACAGCTTACCTCCAGAAATTCTATGAACTTAGAGAAATGATGAAAGCTATAAAAGTGTTCAAGTCTTTTGTTCATAAGGTCTCTATGAGTCATCTAAGACTTGATAGTACTTAACAACAACAACAATCTGCACGGGAGGAGATTGCCTAACCTTCCACCCCCACCCTACCCCCGAGCAGCTGGTAAATTCGAGCTGTGTATTTTTACATCGGTAAAGTAAGCCAGTTACTACAAAATACTTTATTCTAGTTACTATTACATTGAATCATAATAATTACTGCACTGTGGCTATTTATTAATGATAAACTTATATTACCAGTAAAGATTAACTAATATTTGTTGTTTGCTTTGAAATTTAAGAAGAAACCGAATGAGTCATGAGAATAAGAGACAGTTTTCATCTACTTATTTTATTTAACATCATTATTCTAAGGATTCTGCATTTAGCAACAGAGATCCTAGTAACCTTGAAAGAAAATGTTGGACACTTTTATTATTGTCCTAAGGCAGTTTCTATTTTTGCAGTTTGACCCAACATTCATCTGCCTTTAAACTGGGACACTAGCATTCTAATTGTCTGGCTCAGCATCCAAATTTCCCTTCTTATTTGCCATGGAACAGTTGTAAGTTTAACCATCCACTGCCTGCACGTTAATATTGCACCAAACAACGAAAACCAGGAAAAATCCCAACCATCGATTTAGAAGGATTTTAATTTCCAGAAACAAGAAATTACAAACATATCAAGATAGGCTGTACTCTATACCTTCTTTTTTTGCATGTTATTTTATGAAATATTGAATCAGTTGCTCTTAGGGTTTTGTTGACCTATATATAGAGTCTCCACTTACAAAGTCATGTTGCAGATTTAGAGTCAGTTAGCGCATCACAGTAATTCAGTGTCACTTAAAGCACAGAAAGTCAGAATATCTTCTTTTTCTCCTTTTCTCCTTTTTGGATAACTTTATAAACTTAAACCCCATTAAGCAACTAAACTCTCTGCCATCAGTTGAATCTAACTCATAGTTAGCTCATCTGCTATAAAGCAGAACTGCTCCATAGGGTTTACTTGGCTCTGATCTCTACAAAGCAAAATGCCAAGTCTTTCTTCTGTGGTAGTGTTGGGTGAGTCTGAACCACTAGTTTTTAGCTTAATAATCAAGCTCAAAGTATTTTGTGCCACTCAGTGACTTAAAGTTTTTAATGAGAAGATAATCTCTAATATGTTCTTGATAAAATGCACTGCATTTAGGATCTATTCAGCTAGCAAAGTTATGAAATGTATTAATTTGGTTACTGTTCTGTGTCTGATATTGCCTTAACCAGGTGTGGTAGAGACGGGTGGGGTACAAGCATATAGCATAACGTTTTTACTTATATTCATGAAGTTTAAACAGAACTTATTAAGGGAATTTTAAAATAAAAGCTTTGAAATAGGCAGCATTCTGAATCTATATATTTGTTTAGATGACTATAAATGCAGTGTGGCCATCAGAGGGACAGTCAAGTCTGGGCTCAGTTCTAATCATCTAATAAAAACAAGCAAATCCTTTCTATAGAGTGCCTTGGCCTTAAAACTATCATAGCTACTAATCTTTTTTTTTTTTTTTTTCTCTTTCTTGGTTATTTTTTTCTATTTCTAGAATTTTTTTGGTATTTGACTACTATTTGGTATTCTGATGAAGCTTTTTTATTTCCTTTTATTTTTCTGCATTTAGAAAGAAAGAAAGTTTGGTGTCTTCAGGGTGCTCATATAAAACTTAAAATTACAACAGTGTGTAACAGTTGAAAAACAATTCTCAGTGTTCAGAATTCTGTCACTGCCTATGATTGTCACAGGAGATCTGGTGGAATAGTCCAAAAAGAGATGAACTGCTAATCCAGAGACAGTACCTCATCTCAAAACATACCAGACAATCATAATCAAAATAGCATATACACATAAACCAATAGAATAGAATTTAGAACTGAGAATGAGAAATTAACACATTTACCTATATTCAATCAAGAGCCAATCATAATGAAGCCAGAAGTTCAAACCGTGTAACTGATGACATAGGCAAAAAATAATGTACAAGGAATAGTCCAAATACCAATTGACATGTTTCAACCAACAGATGCATCTCTGGGCATGGTCACCAGTCCATACCTAGAAATTTGGAGGACAGCTTTATGGTGACTGATTAGAAGATATTCATATTTGGTTCCATTATGAAGAAAGGCGATTCAACAGAATTAGAAAATTATCATACAATATCATTTAATATTGCACGCAAGCAAATGATTGTTGAAGATCACCAAGAAACCAGCTAGAAAAATACCAAATATCACATGGACTGCCAAAAGAACTAATATTTCTTGGAGAAAGTGCAGCCAGATTTCCTAAAAAAAGCAAAGAACATAAAGAATTTTTCCACATACTTCTGGCATGTTGGTAGGAGAGGCTTGTCCTTGGACAGGGAGATTATTCTTGGAAAGGTGCAGGGTTGGTGAAGGACAGGAAGACTGTCAAGCAAACGAGTTGACACAGTGATTGCACCTAGGGTCTCTGGTGTGTCAGAGGTGGCACTGGATAGGACAGGGTCAGATCTGTTGTTCATAGCGTCACTATGGGTAGTACTCAACTTTACACCTAACAATATCCTTGCTCCTTAGTATTTTATACATTTTAAATTTTTTTATTGGTTTGCTTATAATAATTTATGTACGTTGTATTTTGTAAAACAAAAGTTCTCACTACTGGGCCAACTGGTGGCACCATGATAGACCATGAAGAGATTGATTGCTAACAATTTCAGCTTGCTAGGTTCCACAATCAACACTCTTGTACCAGGAGCCAGGAAATTAAAAGACAACTTCCACTGGGAAAGTCTGCTGTCAGGGACATATCCAAAGTAATGAAGAGCAATGATGTCAGTCTGCTGACAAAGGTGTGCCTCATCTAGGTCATGGTCTTTGCAATTACTTGCTATGCATCAGAAATCTGGACATTAGGGATAATAGAAGCAGAATTGATGCCTTTGAGCTGTGGTGCTGGAGAGGAGTATTGAATATACTATGGACTACTAGGAGAATAAATAGGTTCACCAGGGAGAGGGTGAAACCAGGGTATTTCTTGGAGAAAGAATTCTGAAGCTTCGTCTGACATACTTTGGATATGTTGCAAGGAGGGACCAGTCCTTGAGAGGGACATTGTACTTGGGAGGGTTAAGTGATAGGGCAAGAGGGGAAGACTCTCAATGAATGAATTGACTTAGTGACTAGGGTAATATGGGTAGGTGTGTAAGAGACAATAAGGCTGAGTAAGGATAGAGCATGTTTCAGAGCTCTTGTTCATAAGGTTGCTATGAGTGGCAGGCAATTTGATGGCAAATAACAATAACACAACGTTGTGTCTTCTAAATTCATAAACATTGTGTTTAATTCATGTGCATTGTGTTATAGACAATCAGGCATATACATTATGTTTTATATAATTACCATTGTTCTGGGCCCATATTTTCCCATTGCACATTCCTATTCCTTCACTCTTCACCCTCTGATCTGTGCTATCCTAGTGATTTTCTCCCTCCCCCTTTTACTGGCTCTTTTCTCTACATTTTAAGCAACAGAAACCTATAGATGATTCAGCTGCCTCAACCCTGCCTGGCAAAATCTACCTATATCATAAATAGCTGTTTGAGCCCCAGATTCTAGGGGTAAGGTTGTGGGGGTGGGCTGACAATGTAAAAACCAAACAGCCTTGGCAGAAGAGAGTCAGGCCCACATGGGATCTAATATTTACATAATACTCCTACACCTCAATAGGAAAAAATTTAAAAACTCTATTATAAACTGGGCAGAATATTTTAAAAGACTCTTTTTCAAAGAGAATATTTAGATGGTCAACATATACACTAGGAAGTGTTCAATAACCCTAGCTCTTTTCTGAGAAAACACCAAATGGCGGATGACGCCGGTGCAGCGGGAGGGCCTGGAGGCCCTGCGATGGGAGCCCGCAGAGGCTTCGGCAGTGGTCTGGTCTGCGGGGTCGGGGTCTGGTCTGCGGGTCGGGGCCGCGGAGCTCGAGGAGGCAAAGCCGAGGACAAGGAGTGGCTCCCCGTCACCAAACTGGGCCGCCTGGTGAAAGATATGAAGATTAAATCATTGGAGGAGATTTATCTCTTCTCCC
>NW_006400219.1:812793-815212 GCF_000299155.1 Elephantulus edwardii | reverse complement strand
AAAAAAAAAAAAAATAACCCTAGCTATTACAGTGTAATAGAAGCAAGAGCAGAATGGGAAAGGAGCAAGTTGAAATTCCACTAACTCCACGAAGGGGAACTATCCCCTTCAATAGTATCCACAGTACAAAACTGAAACCTATAATGTCAGATGTGCGGCCCCATGCTCCTGTATCCACTTTCACCACCAAGTCAAACACCAACTTTCCTAGTAACTGGGTTTGAAATCAATTGCGGTGACCACACAGACTTCACACAAACATACTCACAACTGTGGAGTTTGATTGTAGGTTTTCTTAAGGACATCAACAGGACACAACTCAGGATATCAGGATAATAACAAGCAACGGTATACAATCAATTGCCATAAAATTGGTCCATCCAGTAGATGTTAGCAGGCTTTAGAGTTTGACAATAGATAATAATTCTACAATTCATCAGTCCACCAGCAAGCTTGGGTGAAGGCCTCTAGTTCTGTTTCTGGGGGACAGCAGTCCTAAGTCATATATATCCAAATAGACTATCAGTAATCCCAAGTCAAACCAATGTTCCAATGTTAAGTGTGTTTCTCAATTGTTTCTCACCCTCTGACAAACTTGGGATAAACCAACAAGTCATGATGCTGATCCCATGGTGACATGCCTCTCTTGTGCTGAGGCTCTGTTGCTCTTATGTAGTTCTTCCCCGACACGCCCCCCCACCCCCCCCCACAAGGGAGCTGGGGCTTACACAGGTGTTAATGATGTAAGTAAACTATGTTAACCAGAGCTGAAACAGCTGAATCTAGTTAGTGTATTTTCAAGTCAGACTTTATTAAGGCAACTGAATCAGGTTATAATGCATGCAAGTCAGAGTTGAAGCAGCTAGCTAAATGATGCCCTAAGAAAGCAATTTTAAGCAATAGAAAGACTTGGAAAAATACTGACTACTCTGCATGTTTTTGTTGTGCCCTATTAAGTCAGAACTCAACCCATAGCTGACCTTCCAGGAAGTTTTCAAAGGCAGTTAAAAGCATGAAAGATTACACGTTTTTGTCCTGTGGAGCAGTTGATGGATTCAAACTCGATATCTTTGAGTTTGCTGGGCATCTCCTTACCAATAGGTCACCAGAGCTCCAAACTATGTCTCACAGAAACAAATCAAAACCGCGATGAGATATCACATCACCCTAGCAACAATAGCAAAGTTTACCAGGACAGAAAACAACAAACGTTAAAAAATTGTGGAGATATTGAAACGAACTCTCATTGAACTTATGATGGGAAAGTAAAATGGTACAAACACTGATCAAGGCATGTTGTTATTTCCTAAAAAAATTTGAAAATAGAAATAAGATTTTATCCAGCTATTCCAACTACTGGGATTATATAAAATCAGAGCTGCAAACCAGATAAATGTGAGCACTCCTATATGTATTGTAGCATTAATCACAATAGCAACGAGAAGGAAGCAGTACTATTGCCCATCAAGAAAGTGGCATATTATGTATTGTCTAAATGAAATGGACTAGCATAGGATATTTTGAATGAGATGAGCATATGATCTACTATCCTGGAGATGAAAAGGTAAGGAAAAAACGGGGTTGCTTTCAGAGTTAAAGATTCCATTTCTAGATTCATCTTGAAATATGATTATTGTGAATGACAGGATAGAATCTATACTCATACAAGGAAGATCTGTTAATACTACTATCATTTAAATTTATGCACCAACAACTAGAGCAAAAGAGGAGGAAACAGATGATTTCTACCAACTGTTGCAGTCATAAATTGACTGAACATGTAACCAATATGCATTAATAATAATCAATGACTGAAGTTCAAAAGTTGCATACCTTGAAGAAGGATCAGTAGTCAGAAAATATGGACTTGGTGATAGAAATGAAGCTCGAGATTGAATGATATCATTCTGTACAATTAATGATTTATTCATAGCAAATAAATACCTTTTATGAAAAGCATAAACACAGGTTATAAACATAGATTTAACCTGATAGATGCACAGGAATCAGATCATTTACATCTGTGCAGGGAATTATTAGAGAAGTTCAATATTAGTGAAAACTAGGCCAGGTGCTGATTGTGGAACATATCATCAACTACTAATATGCAAGTTCAAATTAAAGTTAAAGAAGATTAAATCATATCCACAGGAATGAAAATTTGATCTTGAGTCTATCTACCCTGAATTTAAAAACCAATTCAGGAACAGGTTTGAGGCCTTGAACACTAAGGAATGAAGACCAAATGAGCTATGGGAAAGTATCAAGAGTATCGCAGCTTTGTTCACAATAGCAAGGAGTTGGAAACAACCTAAGTGGCCATCAACAAACGAATGGCTAGAGAAGCTGTGGTATATTCGCACAATGGAATACTATGCTGCATTAAAAAACAAGGAACTCATGCAATATTATTCAAAAT
>NW_006400219.1:810367-811938 GCF_000299155.1 Elephantulus edwardii | reverse complement strand
GGGGGGGAGAAATTTTATAACAATGAAAGCATTTTTCTTTTACTTTTCAAAGAGAAGAGAGAATGGAGTGGGAGGAGGGGTAGGCAGGGAGAAGGTGAAACAGTTAATGAATGGAAATCCAAAGACTGTAAACTTTTATTAAAATTAAAAAATTTTAAAAAGTACGTAAAAGGTCATTACAAAGAAGGAAGAAGAAGAAAAAATCAAATGGATGTCAGAAGAGACTCTGAATATTGCACTAGAGTGCCAAGAAGCCAAAGCAAAAGGAAGAAATCAAGAAGTCAAGGAGCTGAACTGATGATTCTAAAGGACAACTCTGGAAGACAAGACAAACTATTATAATGAAATATGCAAGGAGCTGGAGTTAGAAAATCAAAAGGGCCAAACTCTTTTTGATTTAAGGGCTTAGCATTTCTTATGCTGATGTAATTAAAGAACTAATTGAAACTGTAAGTTGCAGTGCTTAAGGATGCTATGGGAAGAATATTGAATGATTCAGGAAGCATTAAAAGAAGATAGAAGGTGTATACAGAGTCATTGTATCAAAAAGAATTGGTTGACAAAAAATGTAAGTAGTAATCCCCAAAAAAAGCACTAGACTGCGGAGAAAACAAAACAAAAGAAGATATGCTGAATTAAAGAGTTGAACACAAGATTTCGAAAGGCAGCTTGAGAAGAGAAAGCATGTGCAGAAGCTTAGAATTAAAGAACAAAAACTTGCTCAGCATTTCTCAAGCTGAAAGAAATTTCAGCCTCAAGTGGAAATACTTAGAGATGTTTTGGGTGAAGTTCACATGTAAAGTCTTTTTTTTGTGTGCCTTTTAGAAAAAGTATTTGCAATGAATAAATCATTGTAAATACAAAATTCAATCATTCTATTTCCAGCCTCATTTCTATCACCAAGCCCATTATTTTCCAACTACTGTTCTTTCATCAGTGTTTCCTACTTTTGCATTCAAGTCACCAATTATCAGTAACACATTCTGACTGCATATTCGGTCAATTTCAGACTGCAAAATTTGGTAAAAATTTTCAATTTCTTCCTCTTTGCCACCAGATGTAGGAGCATATACTTGAATAATAGTTGCGTTAAAGGGTCTTCCCTGTATGGTACAGATATTATCCCATCACTCACAACATGTATTTCAGGACAGAACTTGAAACTGAATTTTTGACTATGAATGAAATACTGTTACTCTGTTTTTAATTTCTGCATAGTATATCATATGATTATCTGATTCAAAGTCGCCAAAGCTGGTCCATCACATCTCACTAACGCCTAGTATATCAATATTCATGTGTCTCATTCAATTTTTAACAATATCTACTTTTGCAACATTGAAGCTACAGACATTCCATGTACTGATTGTTAAAATATTTTTGTTACTGATTTTTCCTCACTTCAACTAACCTCCAATCTGGGCTCTACTGCTACACTACTATAAATATCATCTTTGTATAACCAAGTTCAAATTAAGCTGAGGAAAATGAAAATAAGTCCACCCAGATATAATCTTAGCAATATAACATCATTATAATATAATTAATATCCTTAGTAATATTTATAATAT
>NW_006400219.1:794510-809532 GCF_000299155.1 Elephantulus edwardii | reverse complement strand
CCCTTTCCCAAGAAGGGTGATGCAACTGAATATGGAAATTATCAAACAATACCTATTATATCACATGCTAGCAAAGTACTGCTGAAGATCATTCAAAAATGGCTGGAACAATAAATACATAGGGAATTGCCAGAAGTTCAAGTGGGATTTAGAGAGGCCATGGCACTAGGGATATCATTGCTGATGTCAGATAGATCCTGGCAGAAAGTAAGGAATATCAGAAGAATGTCTATTTGTGCTTTATGAACTATGCAAAGGTGTTTGGCTTTGCACATCATGACAAGTTGTGGCTGACACTGAGAAGAATGGGAATCCCAGAGCACTTGATTGTGCTCAAGAGGAAACTATACATGGAGCAGGAGGCTATAGTGGGAACTGAGCAAGGAAGCACTGCATGGTTTGGAATTGGGAAGGGGATGCATCAGGGGTGCATTCTTTCTCCATAGCTGTTCAATATAAAAGCTGAGCAAATTATCCAAGAAGCTGGACTCTATGAAGAGGAGTATGGCATCATTATTGGAGGGAGCTCATCAATAACCTGTGTTATGCAGATTACACAACCTTGCTTGATGAAGGTGAGGAGGATTTGAAGCACTTGTTGCAGAAGATCAAGGAATTCAGCCTTCAATAAGAATTGTGTCTCAATATCAAGAAAACAAAGATTTTTACCACTGGACCAATAGGCAGTGCCAGGATGGATGGAGAGGACATTGAAACTGTCAACAGCTTCATTTTGTTTGGATCTACAATTAACACCCTTGGTATGAGCAGTCAGGAAATAAGGAGATGCATTGTTGTTGTTGTTGTTGTTATGTGCTGTCGAGTCGTTTTCAACTCATAGCGACCCTATGCACAACAGCCCTAAACCCTGCTCTATCCTGTGCCAACCGCACTGCCTCTGACACACCCATCCCGATTACCCCAGTCACCGAATCAATCCATCTCATAGAGGGTCTTCCCCTCCTGCGCTGTCCCTCTTCCCTCTCCAAGGACCCGTCCCTCCTGGCAACATGTCCAAAGTATGTCAGACGAAGCCCCAGAATCCTTGCCTCCAAGGAGTAGCTTGGTTTAATCCTCTCCAAGATGAATCTGTTTGTTTTCCTGGCAGTCCATGGTACATTCAGTACTCTTCTCCAGCACTACAGCTCAAAAGCATCCACTCTCTTTCTGTCCTCCCTAGTCATTGTCCAACTCTCTGATGCATAACAAGCGATTGCAAATACCATGGCCTGTATCAGGCGCACCTTAGTCTCCAGAGAGACACTGTTGTTCCTGAGTACTTTAGAGAGGTCCCTAACAGCAGACTTTCCCATCACGATACGCTTTTTGATTTCCTGACTGCTGGTGCCAAGAGTGTTGACTGTGGAGCCGAGCAAACTGAAGCTGTGAACAATCTCAATCTCTTCGCCATCCATCCTGACGCTGCCAATTGGTCCAGTGGTGAGAATCTTTGTCTTCTTGACATTGTGCCTCAGTCCATATTAAAGGCTGCAGTCCTTGACCCTTCGCAGCAAGTGCATGAGGTCGTCCTCAGTTTCAGCAAGCAGGGTTGTGTCATCTGCATAACGCAGATTGTTAATAGATCTTCCACCAATCCTGATATCATTCTGATACACACCTTTCTTAATTTAAACCATGTAGTGTTCCCTTGCTCTGTTTACACAATAACTTCTTGATCTAGGTATAGGTTTCACAAGAGCACAATTTAGTGTTTTGAGATCCTCATTCTTCTCAATGTTAGCTATACTTTATTATAATCCACACAGTCAAATGCCTTTGCATAGTTAATGTAGCATAAATAGATTCTGGTATACTTCGTTTTCTGCAAGGATCCCTCTGACACCAGCAACAATATATCTATTGTGATGGACTCTTCTACATTCAGTTTAAATGTCTAGCAGTTCTCTGTCTGTGTACTGTTGTGGCCTATCTTTTTTTGGTAGCCATTTTTTTAATTTTTAAGCAATATTTTCCTTGCATGTAATTTTAATGATATTGTTCAATTATTTCCACATTCTTTTGGATCACCTATCTCAAGAATGGAAACAAACAGGAAACTTTTTCAGTCCGTCAGCCAGGCAGGTCTCCTTCAATGTTCATGTGGCTTCTTGAATTTGTGGTTTTAATTCTATATTCAGGTCTGGGAAATTCTCCGTGATTATTGCTTGTAAAAATTTTGTCTATTCTTTTAATGTTGTTCTGGTGCTCTGAGATGCCAGTAATTTTGCTGCTGCATGTCTTAACTAAACCCCACATTTCCTTTTAGATTTGATCACATTTCTTTTTGGATTTTTCCCTTAAAACTTAATATTTTCAGTTACTTTTGTCTTCTAGTTAATTTATTGTAGTAGTGCCTTCAATTGTATTATTGAATATTTCTGCTTTCTTCCAATTCAGTTGCTGTACTTTTCATTACTTCTAGCCTTTTCTCACTGTTTTTCCCCCCAACAATTACCTCTTTGAGTAACTCATTTTGTTCTATTTGTTTCCTTATATCTGCTAGTTTCAATCCTGTATGTTTTTTTCCTTTTTTTACCTTTTACTTATTTTAATTTACTGTTGCATATTTTCTACCTATCCTTCTTCCTTCCTCTCCCAGCGTACCTCGCAATACATCCCTTTTTCCGGATTGTTGTCATATGTATAATGCCTAATCCTCTATTTCTTTTGGACAATTATCCCCATCCTCTGTTCTATTGCAGTGTTCTATCCACTCTTTTCTCATTCTCTACATCCTCCACATGTCTGTCCTATTTTAGAACAGTGATGTAATTGAGTATTTGTCTTTTTATGACTGAGATATTTCACTCAGCATAATGTCCTCCAGGGTCACCCATTTTGTATAATATTTCATGAGTTCCCTGTTTTTCAGTGCTGCATAGTATTCCATTGTGTGACTATATCAGACCTGCTCTATCCATTCATTTGTTGATGGGCAATTGGGTTGTTTCCATCTTTTTGTTATTATGAACAAATCCACAATAAACATGGGTGTGCATATACCTGCTTGGGTGGCAGTTCTGGTTTTTTAGGGTATATTCCCAGCAGTGGAATTGCTGGGTCAAATGGTATTTCTATTTCCAACTTTTTGAGAAAGGGCCCAAGCAACCTTCCATGATGGCTATACCATTCTACATTCAAAACAGCTGTGAAGAGGTTCCAATCTCTTCACAGCATTGCCAGGATTTGTTGTTTGCTGAACTTTGCTATTGTTCCTAGGGTGAAAGAATATCTCATAGTTGTTGTTTTTCTCTAATAGGTAGGGATTTTGAACATTTCTTCATGTGTTTGTTTGTCATCTGAATGTCTTCTTTGGTGAAGTGTCTATTTATATCCTGTGCCAAATTTGTGATTGGGTAGTTTGCCCTTCCTTGTTGAAGTGCTAGAGTATTCTATAGATTTCAGATGTAACTTCCTTATCAGATACGTCATTGCTGGGTATTTTTCCCAGTCTGTGGGTTTCCTTTTCACCCTATTGAAGAATTTTCTCTATGTAGATAGGGATTTGATTCTTTAAAGATCCCATTCATCTATTTTATTCTCTCCTGGTGGTAGGTTTTGTTTTTTTGGTATGGGGTTTGTTGTTGTAGTTGTTGTTTGTTTGGTTGTTTGGGTTTTTGTTTTTTTAAATAAAACATATTGCATGGGAATGATTGTATAAATCATAATGTGAATTAATAGTCTGTATGCTTGCTTTAATATCACCAGAGCTCCCTTGTTTAGCACTACAATGTTAAGGCCATTGAGAACTGGAATTTCTTTTGTCTCTGTAGAAGAAATTTCTTATTTTCCATCTGTTTTTTATTGTTATTTTTTTTCTTGTGATGTTAGTATTTCCAGGAAATTTTTCTGTTTGGAATTTCTGGTAACACAATAGTTAAAGACTAGAAAATTAACTTAAGAGTGAGGAGTATTTCCACCAGTCACCTCCTCAGAGAAGAATATGGCCGCCCACACTGGCAAGACTCAGCTCTGAGAATCCCATGGTGCAGTTTCATACCACTCCAGAAGGGTAGTGTTGTTATTGTTGCTTGCTTCAAGTTCAAACCAACTCACAAGTGACCCTCCAGTGGGTTGCCAGAGGCAGTGAATGACATGGGAGTTGATTGCTTATAGAGATCAGACTAAATCTGTGGTAGTGCACTTGGTATCTTAACAACTAATAGAGACTACTCATCCCCAGTGCTTAGTTTTCTTTCTTCAGTGTAGATTCTAGAGTTCCATTTGCTTGGTTTCTGGAATTTGATATGCATTTTTGGTGGTAATTAGAGGGTTAGCCAATTGCAGATAATAACATAAGTATTAGAGCTGCACCTCCCTGCTGCAAAGTTGAGGGATTTTCTATGTCTTTCCCTCAATGGTTACAATGCGCAGAGTTTCCTATGTTGCCCACTATGGTTTTCCCTCTGTGTTATAGTTTGGTCTAAAGCATTTGCTCACTCTGAGGCCCTTGAAATTCTTCATATTTCTAGTCCTTATCTGACTTGTGCCTCAGCCACAGATTCTCAGTCTCCCTTTGTTTTCCACATTACATGAGCTGAATAATCCTATGGCAAATTTACACCACCTTGGAAAAAGTGATGAGACTGACACAGGATAAGGCATACTTTCATTCTGTTGGTCATAGATTTGCTAGGAGTCATAGTCAACTTAGCTATGCCTAACAATAGCAAGAAGAAAAAAAAGTATATGCTCATATTAAATACACTGGTCTGAATATTCAAATTAAACAACAGATTTTATATATTGGATTTACAAAGATTATATGCTGTCCAAAAGATATCCACTTAAGGGGAAAAATGCATTAAAGCTTTAATAAAAGGTAGAAAAGAGATACCATGCTAACATTAAACAGAATAAAGTATGGTAGATATGTAACTGTAAGACAAAGTACTTTTCAGAGCAATGAATCATATCAGAGATTAAAAGGGTAGTTTCATAATGAATTGACTTTATCTAGTCCCTACAGTAGCAGATGGCCAGGTCTTTCCACCTGCACAGCAGCTGGTGGGTTCCAACCTCCAACTTTTCATTGAACAGCTGAGAGATAAAACATTGTGCCACTGGGATCCTGTTCTGTTTCTCCCAGTACACATATACTTTTTCCCCCCCTCAAGATTGTGTTTGTTTTGGTAGAAATGCAGTTTTGCAGTTTGGTATTACCCTCACGCTTTTGTTCACGTCAGCACAGTCCAAATGATCATCAGCACCTGGGCAACATGTACCTGGAAAACAGAATGGATTTTAAAAATACTATTTACTCATAGAGAAAAGATATTTCATCTTTATAAAAAGAGATTGCATATTGAGTTATCTATCACTATTATTCACACCTGGAAGCATAAAAAGCCTGAATGCACAGTACACCATTATCCATCCACCTACAAGAAAAGTCAAAAGAAAAACTAAAAGAAGAAACAAACTAACATTAAAACAGCATATCTGCATTTACTTCTATTTAACAGATTAAAGTTGCAAATTATGACTGCTATAGCCATAGTACTGAAGAGCAATGGTGTCTCTCTGGAGACTAAGGTGCGTCTAATACAGGCCATGGTCTTCACAATCACTTGTTATGCATCAGAGAGTTGGACAATGACCAAGGAGGATAGAAGGAGAATTGATGCCTTTGAGCTGTGGTGCTGGAGAAGAGTGTTGAGAGAACCATGGACTGGTAGGAAAACAAACAGATTCATCCTGGAAAGGGTTAAACCAGTTGGTTACTTGGAGGTAAGGATTCTGAGGCTCCGTCTAACATACTTTGGACATGTTGTGAGGAGAGACCGGTCCTTGGAGAAGGACATCATGCTTGGGAAGATGGAGGGACAGCACAGGAGAGGACGGCCCTTTATGAGGTGGATTGATTCAGTGACTGGGATAATCTGGATGGGAGTGTCAGAGACAGTGCAATTGGCACAGGATAGAGCAGAGTTTATGGCTGTTGTACATAGGGTCACTATGAGTCGCAAGGACTCAACAGGACGTAACAACAGAGCCATAGTATTGAGAATAGTTGAGATACACTACACAATTGTAGTCTAAAAAGCATATCTGCTAGGAATTTTATAAAATAAGCAAAAAAGCTCATGCAATAAAAATAAAATTAAAAAGTCCATAGAAAAAAGTTAAATAAAATGTACACATTAGCCAGATTCCAGGAACTGATTAATCCTTCATCTGAAAGTAAACACTCATAGTACTTCCAATCTTGGAAGAACAGTTTGAAGGAATAGCTAGGAAATTATTGTGGCTAAAGATAGAAAGAAGTGGATACAGTAACTAGAAGACAGTAAATCACAACACTTTTAAAGACCATATTTAAGTTTCTTTGACACAGTAGAATCTGAACAAACTTTGTTTGTTGCTGTTGTTATGTGCCATCAAGTCGTTTGCCACTCATAGCGACCCTATGTACAACAGCCCTAAACCCTGCTCTATCCTGTGCCAATCTCATTGCCTCTGACATACCCATCCCGATTACCCTAGTCACTGAATCAATCCACCTCATAGAGGGTCTTCCCCTCCTGCGCTGTCCCTCCACTCTACCCAGTATGATGTCCCTCTCTAAAGACCTGTCTCTCCTTACAACATGTCCAAATTATGTCAGACGAAGCCCCAGAATCCTTGCCTCCAAGGAGCAGCCTGGTTTAACCCTCTCTAAATTGAATCTGTTTGTTTTCTTGGCAGTCCATGGGACATTCAATACTCTTCTCCAGCACCACAGCTCAAAGGTGTCAATTCTCCTTCTATCCTCCCTACTCATTGTCTAACTCTCTGATGCATAACAAGCGATTGCAAAGACCATGGCCTGTATCAGGCGCACCTTAATCTCCAGAGAGACACCATTGCTCTTGAGTACTTTAGAGAGGTCCCTAACCACAGACTTTCCCATCGCAATACGTTTTTTGATTTCCTGGCTACTGGTGCCAAGAGTGTTGACCGTGGAGTCGAGTAAACTGAAGCTGTGAACAAACTCAATCTCTTCATCATCCATCCTGATGCTACCGATTGGTCCAGTGGTGAGAATTTTTGTCTTCTTAACATTGAGCCTCAGTCCATATTGAAAGCTGCAGTCCTTGACCCTCTGCAGTAAGTGCATGAGGTCCTCCTCAGTTTCATTGAGCAGGGTTGTGTCATCTGCATAACGCAGATTGTTGATAGATCGTCCACCAATCCTAACGCCGCGCTTCTCCTCATAGAGCCCAGCCTCTCGGATAATCTGCTCTGCATACAGGTTGAAAACGTTAAGCAAAGAAAAAAATCTGCACACACAGACCAAGAATTTCCCATAAATTATTAGTTATGTGGTTGTTGTTATTAATGTGCCACCCAGTCAACTATGACTCATAGCAAATCTATGAACAATTAATTGCTCTGGACCTTGCCCTATATAGAGCCAGCCTCACTGTCTCTGACATACCTGACCCCATTGCCATAGTCACAAGCCAACTCATCCAGGGTCTTCCTTTCTTGTGCTGCTGCTCAACACATCCAAATATAACATCTTTCTCTAAGGACTGGTCAAGATACCCATAGTAAATGAGACAGAATTTCAAACTCTTTCCCTCCAAGGAATAACTTGGTTTCACCTTCTCTGGGATAAACCTGCTTGTTCCCTTGGCACTCCATAGTATTTTGATTACTCTTGTTTAGCATCACAATGTCAGCTCTGTCTGACATACTTTGGGCATGTTGCAAGGAAGGACTAGTCCTTGGAAGGACATCATCCTTGGAAGGGAGAAGGAACAGCACAAGAGAGGAAGACCATGGAGGAGATGGATTGGTTCAGTGACTAGGGTAATGGGACTAGAGTGTCAGAGTCAATGAAATAGGTTCTGGATAGAGCAGGGTTCAGAGTTGTCATACATAGGTTCACTATGAGTCAGAGTTCACTTGACAGCACATAACAACATCAACAAGCACCACACCCAAAGGCATCAATTTTTCTTCTGTCATTTTGTAATTCTTAGTCATTGTGTCCCTTTTTGATACTAGCAAGAAACTGAGAACACCCTCCCCTAGAATTAGGTGCACCCTAGACTCTAAACTGACATTGTTGCTCTTTAGCTCTCTGGAGAAGTCCCTGGCATCAGATTTTCCCCTTGCAATTCATCTTTTGATTTCCTGACTCCTGGTACCAGGTGTATTAATTGAGGACCTAAGTAATTTAAAATCATTGACAGTTTCAATCTTTTCTTCTTCTATCATAATCTCACCTATGAATCCATTGGTGAGAATTTTTGTTTTCGTAACATTAAGATGCAATCCGTATTGAAGGCTGCAGCAACGTTTCAAGTCCTCCCGAATTTGAGCAAACAAGGCTATGCCATCTGCATACCAAATATCATTGGTGAGTCTTCCTCCAATCTTGATGCCACATTATTATTCAAGTCTGTTGTTGTTATGTGCTGTTGAGTCATAGAGTCTAGCTTTTAAAATAATTTGCTCAACATACAGTTCAAATAACTAAAGAGAAAGGGTACAACCCTAATGCATCCCTTTCTTAATTTTGAACCATGTAATGATCCATTGTTCTGTTCACAAAACAGCTTTTTGGTCTAGGTACAAGTTAGCATGAACACAGTTAGGTGTGCTGAGGTTTCCATTCTGAATTAGCTTGGACTTCTGGCAGTTCCCAAAGTACTGTTCTAGAAGTCTTCAAATGATCTTCAGTGGTATTTTACTTGCATATAATATTAATGATCTAAAGCCAGCAACATATGTTGCTATTGTTAGATGCTATCAAATTAACTACAATTATCGGAAACTCTGTGGACAACAGATTTGAATCTTTAAAGAGTAGAAACAGTTTTTATTAGATGCCATGGGGTAAATCGAACCTAAAGTGAACCAAATAGAAAGAAACTGCACAGTTCTGTACCATCATCACAATCTCCACTGTGTTTATTCCAATTGATATAATCTCAGTGTCAAGGCTACTCTTTGAGAGTTTTCTTCTCTTTGTCTATGTCTTTACCTTTCCAAGGACATAATAATAGGATTTTAAGCAATAGAATTGTAGAAAGAGAAATTACTCAGATTCTGCCCAAGACAGTTAGGTGTTATCAAGTTAACTATGATTCTTAGCCACTCTATGAACAACACATAGAAATCTTGCTCTCTCAGATACCATCCTTGCAATCTCAGCCATCCTGGAGCCAATTGTTACAGTCAGTGTATCAATTTATTTTATTGAGACTCTTTCTTCCTCTTATCCTCTACCTTCCCATCATAATGTCTTTGTGTAGGGATTACCCTCTCCTAAGAATCTGGCTGAAGTATTAGAGAAGAAGTTTCATTATTTTCCTTCTAAGAAGTCTGGTTGTACTTACAATAAAAGAGACTTTTTTGTTTTTGGGGATTTTTGGGGTTTTTTTTTGTCTCTCCAGGGATATTAAGCACTCTTCTCAAACACAATTAAAAAGTATCTCTTCTACTTTATTCTTTGTCCAATATTTAGATGCATACGAAGTAATAAAAAGACCCTGGTTTGAAAGAGCTTCACTTTGGCATTATTTGTGGGTTGGTTTTTTGTTTTTAATTTGGTGTGGTTTGCATACAAAAATATGCATATATTTTCCTTAATTCATATGCATTGTGTTGCACATATTCCTTCATTCATATTGTATTTCAGATAATCATTTCCATGCATTGCATTTTATAAAGCCAATAATATTAACCTATGCCTACAATCACCTCATCCTTTTATGTCCCCGGTGAATCTTTCCTAAATCTTTCACCGTCTTCCTCTGCCCACAAAACTCTGGGACCTGGTGGTTTCTTTCCCTTCCAATCCTAAGTTCTTACCCCCATCCCTTCCTCCTTTGGAATTTTATACACATCTTACTAGTTATCTATTTTTATAATTTGTTAGGCAGTATTTGTCCTTATGAGACTGAGTTAGTTCACTTAATATAATGGTCTCTAGCCTCTGTCATGCTATATAGTATTTTTTTTAAATTATTGCTCATAATTGCTGCATATTATTCCACTGTGTAAATATACTATTATTTGTCAATTCATTCATCTGTTGATAGACATTTAGGCTCTTTTTATTTTCTTGTTATTCTGAGTGATGCTGCTAAACATGTCAGTGTGCAGATCTCCCAAACAGCACGGTACTGGTATAATAACAGACCCACAGACCAATGGAACAGAATCAAGAATCCAGAAATTAATTTGCCTATAGCCAACTGCTATTTAATTAGGTAAGAATGTCTAGCTAGTGGAGAAATGACAACCTCCTCAACAAATGGTACTGGTCAACTAGACTTCTACCTGCAGAGAGCAGAAGCAGGGGCCATACATCACACCATACACAGAAAATCAAGGTGTATCAGAGACCTGTGGGTAAAGCCAAAAACTACAAAGATAATAAGAGACAAATATGGGACCAAATGTAGAAGGTCTTGCCTATGGTATAAATAGGTTGGCAAATAAAGCCATAAATGCACAAATTGGAGAGTATAACATCAATGAATGAGGCTTTCTAAAGATCAAATCCCTGTGCATGTCAAAAACTTTTTCCAGCAAGAAGATAATAAAACCTACCGACTGAGAACAAAACTTTTGTTAATGACATGCCAGACAAGAGTCTCATAATGAAAGTTTATAAAATATTACAGGGCCTCCATAAGAAAAAAGATTGATAACTCAATTATAAAAAGATGTGTATAGACTTTTGGATAGCCAATGGGCACATGAAGAGATACTCAAAATTAATGGCAATAAGAGAGATGCAAATACAAACCACAATGAGACATTATTTTTTAAAATTAATTTTAATGAACGTTTACAGAGATTTTGGATTTCCATACACTCATTGTTGCATTTTTCTCCCTGCCCACCCCTTCCACCAGTTTGCTCTTTTCTTTGAAAAGTAAAAGAAAAATTATTTCATTGGTATAGAATCCCACCAAACCCCCACCCCGAGTACACTCCACTACACAACCTTCATTCTGGACTCCTGTCATAACCATAATACCAAATCATATATCGCTTTCAGTTACCTCAGTTGCAGTGACAAAGTTTAACAGCACAGCAAGAAATACATGTTGGAGAGGTTGTAGTGAGGTTGGAACTCTCATAGATTGTTGGTAGGATTGTAAAATGGTACAACCACTCTGAAAGGCAGTTTGATATGTCCTCAAAAAGCTGAGCATTATTTCTCAATACATTTGATTATGGTACATTTACATGATGGAATACTATGCAGCATATAGGAACAATAATTTTGTCAATCATGATCTAATTTGAGAAGGACTAGTGAGCATTATGCTAAGTGAACTAACTCAGTCCCATAATGACAAATACTGTATGAGTATTGTAGAAATAGATAACTAGTAAAACATATATGAGGCTCTAAGGGAGCGGCAAGGGTGAAGAGGGCTGGAGCATAATCATATGGTTGCACAATTTGAAGGGTGGAGAAAGGGGTGGCTTAAGGAAATGGGAAAGATCCAGTGTGAAAAACAATATATAAGAACTTTGTAAGTAAACTAGTATAAAATAAAAAAGTTTATATTAAAAAAAAGGGGGGAAGAAAAAGCTGAATGCAAAAATTCCATATGACCCAGATCTTTCAGCTGGAGAAATTCTGAGCATGCTCTTATCTTTTGATTTTCTACCTCCAGTTCATTTCACATTCATTATAATACTTTACTTTGTCTTCTTGAGCTGTCTTTGGAAGCCTTCTGCTCACCTCTTTTACTTTAGAATTTCTCCTTTTTGCTTTGGCCTATCTACATTCTAGTTCACATTTCCAAGTCCCTTCTGGCATCTGGGTATTTTTTTGTTGTTGTTTGTTTTGTTTTTCTTTTCTTTATCTTCAGTCTTTGTAATGATGTTTTGCTTTCTTCATGGATGATATATATTCTTGATTACATCCATGAAGGATGATCAGGACAGATATCTAGAATAAGTCAGTCTAAGAAACTCCATACCATACCATACCACACCATACCATACCATACCATACCATACCATACCATACCATACCATAAGTGATCATTACCACTGTATTCTGAAGTGGGGCAAGATTAAAGAAAAAAAATATGAGGGCACAGGTCGACAGCAACAATCTATTCAGAGAATATAAAAAAATCGTGCACACACATATGAAGTCAACATATTTTTTTAGGCCCCTAGTGAACTGAATCTAACTACAGCTTAAATAAAATGTAAACTGTAGTTGTTGTTTTTGTTAGTTGCCATTGAGTAGACAATGACTCATCATCCCATTATGAAAGACAGTTCTGAACCTTGGCCTGTCCTGTGTCATCATCAAGATCCCTGGAATGCCAGAGTTCATTGTTACAGGCACTATGTTAGCTGATTTTGTTGAAGATCTTTCTGTATTTCTCATTTATTAATATCACACGCAAGTAAGATCTTGCTGAAGATTATTAATAATTACTAGAACATTATATTGACAGTGAACTTTCAGAAATTCAAGCTGGATTTAGAAGAGATTGTAGCATGATATCAGGTGGATTTTAGCTGAAAGCAAAAAATATGTTTTATTGATTGTGCAAAGGCATTTGACTATGAGGATCATGAAAAATTATGGCTAACATTAAGAAGAATGGGAATCTCAGATCATTAAATTCTGCTCATATGAAATCTATACTTTGACCAAGAAGTCACTGTCCAAACAGAAAAAGGGAGTTGTGTCTGGTTTAAAATCAGGAAAGAAGTAAATGAATGCTGTATCTTTTTCCATACCTATTCAAATTGTACACAAAAAAAGTTGATAAACTGAACTATATGAAAAATTTGGCATCAGGATTTGAGCAAGACTCACCAACAACTCACTTTATGCAGATGGTATAACATTTGATCAAAGTGAAGAAGACTTGAAACACAAGAATATTCTTAAGACAAAGTGCTTATCACAAAAAATTGTGAAAAAAATTTGCAAATTTGGAGTGCAGTAATAATGAACATAGAACATAAATGTTGCTCTCACTGTTAAAAATGTAATAATATGGAAATGTATGTAATTAACTAGAAACAATATAAGAAACTGACAGAGAAAAAGAAGTTAAGATTCCAAGATAAGAATTTAGAGAAAGAAAAGTAAAATAAAGCCCAAAGAAATTGTAAAATAAATATAAGGGAAATTAATGAAGCACATTTACAAATAGATAAGAATTTAAAAAATAAAGAACTAACTGTGGCTAACTCTGAGAATAATGGGAATGCCAGAACACTTAATTATGCTTATGTGAAACCTATGCTTGGACCAGGAGGCTGTTGTGAGAACAGAGTAAGGAAACACTGCATTGTTCAGAATTGTGGAGAGTGTATCCAGGGATGTGTCCTATCTCCATACCTTTTCAAACTACATGCAGAACAAATTATCTGGGAGGCTGGACTCTATGAGGAAAAACGTGGCATGAGGATTGGAGGAAGACTCATCAACAACTTCTGTTATGCAGATGCTATAACTTAGCTTGCTGAATCTGAGGCAGACCTGAAGCTCTTGCTGCAGAAGGTCAAGGACTTCAGCCTTCAGACAGAAATTGAAACTCAACATCAAGAAAACAGTGATTCTCCCTCATCTGTTTCAGTGCAGTATACACAATTTATCCAGATGAGGGAGAGAATAATTTAAAAGCGATGTATAATAGGGCATTATGGTTATCAAAAGAGTCCACAATTAAGGTTGCATAGCGGAATGCACTTGGGGCAGTAAGAAGGGTCCGGGAGGGGGCGGGGGGGGGATTGTGTACCAGAGAGGGAGTGTTTCTTTTACTTTTCACAGAGAGGAGCGAACTGGACGGTGGGGAGGGCTGGGCAGGGAGAGAAGTGCAGCAATGAATGAATGGAAATCCAAAATCTCTGTAAATGTTCATTAAAATGATTAAAAAAATTATTAAAATAAAATTTTAAAAAAAACCAGAAAATCAACCAACAATGATTCTCACCACTGGGACTATTGGCAGTAGCATGAGAGAGGGTGAAGAAATTGAAATTATTAACACTTCAGTTTGCTTGGCTCCACAATCAACACTCTTGGTACCAATGGACAGAAATTAAAAGACAAATTGCATTGGGAAAACCTACTGTGCCAGTCTGGAGACTAAGATGTGCCTCATCCATGCCATAGTCTTTACAATTACTTGGTTTGCATCAGAAAGCTGGACAATGAGTAAGGATGATAGGAAGAGACTTAATATCTTTGAGGTGTAGTGCTGGAGAAGAGTCTTGAAAATACCATGGACTGTTAGGAGGACAAACAGGTTCATCCGGGACAGGGTGGAACCAGGTTACTCCTTGGAGGCAAGTCTTCTGAAGATCTGTCTCACATACTCTGAACAAGTGCTTGGGAGGGTGGAGGGTCAATGCAAAAGAGGAAGACTCTCGAGATGAATTGACTCAATGACTAAAGTAATGAGGGTAGATGTGTGAGAGACAGTAAGGTTGCCTCAGGATAAAGCAGGGTTTGAACTGTTGTACATATGGTTGCTATGAACCACAGGAGATTCAAAGACACATAACAACACCACCACCACAAGATTTTTTAAGGATTACTAAATTTATAATCCTTAATAATGTTATTTATAATAGCAAGAAAATAATATGTATAATAAATGATCCTGAAAACAGTGTTAGAATGGCAAAATTTTATTATAAATGTATGTCAATTATTGTTACCTTCATAGTATGCTATTAATCTTAAGCACAATTTTTGGAAGGAAATAAACCAGAAAAAAGAAACACCATATTATTCCATTATATGAACTCTAAAAATTAACACAATTATTTTTTTTCATATAGAAATTAGAAAGTGATCAGCAATGAGGTGCATTCTATAAGTAGCAAAGTGTTTCCATAGGAAATATGTACGTATGATTGGTTGAGGTCTTTTATTTTATGCCTTGAAATTATACTTATGCATCAATAATATTAAATGACTCTATCAGATAAATGTTCTCTGCTGATGTGCTGTTCTAATCGTTTTTGGATGATCTTCAGCAGAATCTTGCTTGCATGTGAAATCAATGACACTGTTCTGTAG
>NW_006400219.1:777236-792820 GCF_000299155.1 Elephantulus edwardii | reverse complement strand
TGTACCCTGGACTGCCAGGAAAACAAACAGATTTATCTTGGAGAAGATTAAACCAAGCTAGTCCTTGGAGGCAAGGATTCTGGGGCTTCATCTGACATACTCTGGACATGTTGCCAGGAGGGACGGGTTCTTGGAGAGGGACATCATGCTTGGGAGGGTGGAGGGACAGCGCAGGAGGAGAAGACCCTCTACGAGATAGATTGATTCGGTGACTGGGGTAATTGGGATGGGTGTGTCAGAGGTGGTGCGTTTGGCGCAGGACAGAGCAGGGTTTAGGGCTGTTGTACATAGGGTCGCTATGAGTCAGAAACGAGTCGACGGCACATAACAACAACAACATCAGATAAATGAGAGTAAATGAAAAAGTATATGCAAATAGGTATCTATAGTTTCTTCCCGGCATTTTATTTAAGATATACCAGAAAATGGGCATGGAATATATCTGTCCCTGTTGTTAACATTTACAAAGGTCCTATTCTCCTGATATGACTGATAATGATCCTACTGAACTGAATAACTATTGTTCTCATTCTCCTCACAGCTGGCAGATGATATAGTAGAGATAGTCCTAATTACCTGATGTTCTATGAATAAGCAAGGGGGAAAAATCAATAGTTTGGTGATTTAATCACTGAATAAAATTACTGTGGACTGCATTAATTTCCTTTTAGGTACAAACTACCACAGAAAAGGCTCTCTAAACTGATTTCAGCATTATTACTACTATTAGAAATTTTAAGTAACATTATCTCATAGCATTTTTTCCCCAGAAAACAAAATTATTGAACACTTTCTCTGTTGGAAATGTTATTGAGAAGCTTTTTAAATTACTGAAGCATTTAAAAATCAGCTTAATTGAGGTATAATGCACCACTTTCAAGTATACATTTTGCTGAGTTTTGACACATTTATATACCTACACGATCACCACATAATCAAGAAGTAGACCGTTTCAATTATCCCTGTGTCTCTCTAATTTAATTTGACACTCCCTAGTTTCAACCCCAGGCAACTACTGATGTGCTTTTTGCACCTATAATCCTACCTTTGCTAGTTATTTACAAGTTTTCATGCTATTTGTGCTTACCCTTATCCCAGGATGCAAAAGACCAAAAAGGTACAAAAGCTAATTTTTAAAAATTCTTCATTTTTTTGGAAATTACACTATACTTGCATATTTCTTCCTGGTCATTTAGCAGTTAAATGAGGCTGTATTTTAATATTGTAATTGAATTAATAAATATTTAATTAAAATTGGTTTTCACAATATATCCCAAGCAAAAGTAATTTGATAATTATGCATTAAGCACATATCATCTTTCAGGCACTGTGCCAAAACCTGAAGCCCAGAGTTGAAAAAGATGCAATATTCTCTGAAGGACAAAAATCTTGTAGTAATTATAGCACAAGGTGATGAGTAAAGTACAGGGGCTCATTGAAATATCCATATAGTGTTGTCAGTTTAGTCTTGGGTCTCATAAAAAAATTAACAGGAATTAACATCTTACACATACCAAACCTCACTGTTCATTGTTCTTGAGTCAGTATGGACTAATAGCTGACCCTCCAGTGTATTTTCAAAGACTGTAAATCACACAAGAGAAGATAGTCCATTTTTTCCCTCAGGTAGTGACTGGTAGATCTGAATTCCCAGGGAAGTTCTGTTTTTGGGTTAACAACAGAACTATCTCTGGACTGTGCCATCAGATGAAAAAATAAGTTTTGAGGTTAAGACAGCTGTTTATAATTTCAATTAAAAGACAGACCTTGAACAACCACCAGCAAATGTGCTTCCAAAATGGTCGCCCAAATAGAAAGTATTCATATTGCTTTTAAAAGAAAACCATTTAAAGTGTTTGTAGGGTAGGGAGCTCTGGTGAACTAGTGGATAAAGAGTTGCACTGAAAAACCAAATGGAGGAGGTTTGCATCTATTAGCTGAAGAAGGAAAATGGGGAATCACCTCTAGGGAAATATATAGTCTTTGAAAACCTGCTGGAGGAATAGTTACAAGAAAATTCTGTGTCCATGGCAATGATATAGACTTATAGCATCATGATAATTGATATTGAAGTAGACAAAATAATTCTGGGGTTTTAAAGTAAATTTATAATAGTTGTAAGGGATTATATGTATTTAAAAGATGTTATTAGTATAAACCATGGCATAGATTTGAAAAACAGTATACATATTGGAGTGTGCCTTATGTATGATAAAGGATGATAGAAGAAAAAATGTTGTCTTTGAATTGTGATGCAGGAGAAGAGCATTAAATATACCATGGACTGCTAAGAGAACAAAAAGTCTGTCCTAGAGAGACTGAAAACAAACTATTTCTTGGAGGCAAGGATTTTAAAGTTCCATCTGATGTACTTTGGACATGTTTCCAGGAAGGACCATTCCATGGAGAGGGACATCATGCTTGGAAGGGTGGAGGGACAGTGCAAGAGAGGAAAACCCTAAAGGAGATAGACTGACTCAGTGATTGGGGTAATGTAGGTAGATGTATCAGAGACAATGAAATTTGCTCTAGATAGAACAGGGTTTCAGAGCTGTTGTACATAGAGTCACTATGAGTCACAGGCAACTTGACAGCACATAACAACACAACAACACCAAGATTGTATCATTTCTTCATTCTTATTAAATCAGGATCCTGAGCAAACAATTCAAGAAGCTGGACTATAAGAAGAAGAATGAAGCATCAGGCTTAAAGGAAGACTAACCATCAACCTGTGTATAACCTTACTTGCAAAAAGATGGAAAATATTTAAAATACTTTATGCAGAAGTTCAAAGATTGCATACATAATTATGGGTTACATATCCACATCAAGAAAACCAAAATTCTCATCATTGGACCAATAAATAACATTATAAGATATAGATATAGATACAGATACAGATACAGATACAGATACAGATATAGATATAGATATAGATATAGATGTAGATGTAGATGTAGATGTAGATGTAGATGTAGATAGATAGAGATAGAGATGATAGAGATAGAGATGACAGAGATAGAGATAGATAGAGATATAGATAGATATATAGATGATATAGATAGAGATAGAGATAGAGATAGAGATAGAGATAGAGATAGAGATGACAGAGATAGAGATAGATAGCGATATAGATAGAGATATAGATGATATAGATAGATAGAGATAGAGATGATAGATTAGATATAGATATATAGGTATAGATATGTAGATATAGATATATAAATTGAAAGTGTTTACATCTTCATTTTACTTGAATCCACAGCCAACCCCAGTGGTAACAGTAGTTAAGAAATTAAAAGTCTTGTTGCAGCAATGTCAGTTTAAAGACTAACTGGTGCCTGATCCAAGCCATGATAGTTTCAATTGCTTCTAGAATAGGGCAAGGTTCAGATCTGTCTTTCACAGGGACACTATGTATCATGGTTAATTTGATGGCACTTAACAGCAACAATATAATATGCATATTAATGTATTCAACAGCTAAAATCATCAGCAAAAGAGGCTTGATGAAATATGTGTGCTAAAAGAGAAACAGGATGCTTTAATTTGACCAACTAGTGAATGCTGAGATGAAGGTTATAATAAGCCTAACTTCCATCCCAACAGCATATGGTTTTAACATGTGAGATAAATATGGTCAATCTGTTATGCAATTTACAGCCTCTGAAAATCCACTGGAGGGTCAGCCATGAGTCTGTGTTCCAACTCGATGACACATAATAAGAACAATAAAATAGACATATCTATTTTGAGGTTCTGATTGATTGAATCTACCGTTTACATAAATTCAATAATTTTAGCATGTTTACACTTTCATTCTCTTTTATACACACACGTTGTACACAAGAAAATGCTATATATCAACAGTAACAAATATGACAGGAAATTAACTAATGTCTTTGAGTTCTAGTGTTGGAGAAGAGTGCTGACTATCCCATTGACTGTCAAAAAAAGAAATAGATATGTCTGCTGAAAGTGCAATCAGAGTTCTCATTAGAGCCAAGAACAGTAAAGTCTCATCTCACGTACAATAGGTATGTTGTTGTTGTTGTTGTTGTTAAGTGCCGTCGAGTCACAGGCGATTCATAGTGGCCTTATGAAGGAGAGTCCTTGACATTTGGGTGCCTTTCATCCTCTCTCCAGGTTCATAGGGTTTCCGGAGGCAAGCTATTACGGAAGTGGATGCCACTCCTCCTTCCATGCTAGGTATGTTGTTAGGTGAGGATATTCTTTAGAAAATGAAATTATGCTTGGAAAGGTGGAGAGTAAGCAAAGAGAGGAAGATTCAGTTGATATGGACTGATACAGTGACTCTGCTATGGGGTCAAGTGTGTTGTGGATGATAAGGATATCACATGATAGATCAGGTTTAAATCTCTTGTTCATAGGGTGACTATGAGACTTACTCAACTTGACAGCACCTAATGACAAAAATGACATTAATAAATAATACATTATACTACAGAACCACAATTGCCACATTAACATTCTTATATATTATCAAATAGATATATGAGCAAATTTGATAGACTAGTGAATTTTGTGCTGCATTGTTAACCTAAAAGTTGGAAGTTCAAATTCACTATACTCTTTTTAGAAGAAAAATAGTCAGTCTTTTTCCATCAAGATTTACCTAGGTTCAGAAACCTAATGGAGGGTCCCCATGAGTTAGAAACCAACAAAATGACAATAGGTTTAATATAGGCATACAGTTTGCAGAGGAATCATTCACTTGTTTTAAATTTGTGTTTAATGGGTACCTCTAAATAATAATATTTTTACTTTGCAAATTCTTCTGTTGTCTCATGATCTTCTTAGAATAAAAATATTCTACGTTTCTAGATGGTATGGATAACAGTATAAGAAATATTAAAAATAAAATGGACAAGACTAATAGATGATATACAGAGTTCATGAGTCTTATTCCTCTTAGACTATTTGTCATATAGTAATACTATAGTTTTATGTCTTGCTCAAGCCTTTCATTCATAGGGTCACTATGAGTCATCTACAACTCAATGGCATCCAACAACAATAACAACAACGACATAGAGAGAGCTACATTGGCCTAGTAGACAGAAAGTTATTCTACCAAGCCCAAGGTGGGTGATTTTAATCTGTGGCACTCAGACCTGGTTCAAATTGTTTTTTCTGCCAAACATTCTTCTAGGTGGTATAGCACTGGTCTGTGCACTGCTGTACAGAGGTAACTCGTGGTTGCTGTGATGTTGAACAATGTGACACTGATCTGCCAAATGTGATAATGGTTACCCATGGTGGATAGTGTTTGCTGGAGCTTCCCAATTAAAACAAGCCTGGAAGCAGGAGTGGCATCCACTTCTGAAATGGCTTGCCTCCTGAAACTCTATGAACAGTGCTCAGGCCTTTCATTCATAGGGTCGCCATGAGTCATCTACGACTCGACAGCACCTAACAAAACAACAACATTGTAAAAAGAGTAAGGGCCATGTGGGGAGTGCCATATTGGAACTTTACTAACTTCACAGGAGGAAATTACCCCTACCCACAGCATCAATAACAAAACCAATTCCCTTTGGAATCAGACATGTTCCCCCGTGCATATTTATACTCATCTCAAAACCAATTTTAGTGTTTGGCTGGGTCCAAAATTTGGTATGACAGCTCACAGAACAAATAGAATCATGTTGGATGTGTTAAAAGGTTACAATTCAGCAGCAGGAAGTGTGACTACATGTCAGGAAGTGGGACTGTGCAGCAGAAAGCAGGACTGTGCTGCCAGCATTGCTCCCGTGGTTATTTGGGGGAAAATCTGCTGTCTCTAGCTTTATTTGGGGGAAAATCTGCTGTCTCTAGCTTGACCATGCGGGACCACTTAACTCAAGCCACAGGTAGGTCCTGGCCACCTAGAAGGAGGTGAGAAGCCACTTCCAGAAGGGAACAACAGGCTTCTTCCTTGGTCATTCATATACTGTGGGGGGGGAAAAGGCTGTCTATCTTACCATGCAGGACCCCTTAACTCAAGCATAGAGAGTTCCTGGGCACCTTGATGGAGGCAAGAAGCCACTTCCAGAAGGGAACAACAGGCTTCCTCCTTTACTTTGGAGAACAAACTGCTGTCAGGCCCTCGGACTTGCAGGCCTCAGGTCAAGAAAGGAACACAAATAGGTGCTTCTCAAAACAGTACTGTACCCTGGGTAATTTTATAGTTATAACAGCCTAATATCTACTAAAGAAAGACTTTTATAATGTTAAGAAAGCAGCAATCCAAATCAGCTATTATGAAAAACAAAATAACTCTTCTTCTAAAAAAGCAGACCCACAGAATACCCTAGATAGTGAGAACCAGAAGAATTATATTAATGTAGAGTTATTTGATCAGCTACAGAAAAAGATGCAAATGTGGGAAAAACAATGGAAGTCATCAAGAGGGCAAATATTTCAGAGACAACAATCCAGAAGAAATATATGGATGAAGAGAAACTTGAATAGATATGGATGAAAATACAAAAAAAAAATGGAAAAAAAATTGATAAGATAGACAAAGAGGTACAATAAATTAAAAAAACATCACAAGACAAAGAGGATACAATAAACACAATACTGGAAATAACAAAAAAGCATTAAAAGGTAATCCAGAATATTAAGACCAAAATGGCAGGAGTGTCCAACATGCTGGTAGGACAAAAAAGTAGAACAGAAGGGATGAAACAGAGAGTCAGAGAGCTGGAAGACAAGAACCTAACTAGAAAAATACTTGAAGAAAAATCAAAGGTGAGACAAAAAGAAAATGAAGAAAACATTATAATTATGTGGGATCACATCAAATGGAATAACGTATGTTTGATTGGAATTACAGAATAGTGGAGCAACAGAGAAATCACTGATTGTGGAAGAAGTGCTAGAAGAAAAGTTCCACGTATTTTGAAGAATGGAGAAATCCACATTCAAAAAGCACAGAAAACGCCAAATAGACTAGACCCAAAAAGAAAACCACCAAGACAAATCATAGTCAAATTGTCCAAGTTAAAACATAGGGAGAGAATTCTAAAAGCAGCACAATAAAAACCAAAGATTTACCTACAAAGGAAAACAATTAGATCAAGTTCTATTTTCTCAGCAGAAAACACGCTAGAAGGCAATGGGATGCCATATACAGAAAGTTGAAAAATAACAATGGCCAGCCATGGATCGTATATCCAGCAAAGCTCTATATCAAATTTGAAGGGGAAATTAGATTCTTTGCAGAAATTAAGAACCTTAAGAAATTTGTGAAGAGAAGATCAAAACTACAAGAAATTTTAAGTGAAGTCTTACACACAGATACGCTAAAGGAAAATGAATGGACAATTGTAACCAGAAACACCAAAAAAAAAAAAAACAAACCACATGGCAAAATGGCAACAGTAAACTCAGACTGACAATAACCACACTTAATGTGAATGGACTAAATACACCAACTAAGAGAAAAAGAGTAGCAGAATGGATAAAAATCCAAAGCCCATCAATAAGTTGCTTACAAGAAACATATAAAAAAAAAAAAAAGGAAGAGAAAGGAAAACTCAAAATCGAGGGCTGGAAAAAAAGAAACCAAGCAAATGGCAACCCCAAAAAAGTAAGAGTGGTAATACTAATTTCTGCTAAAATATATTTCAGCATGAAAACCACCATCTAAGATAAGAAAAGGCATTACATACTGAGTAAAAGCACAATGGTTCAGAAGGCATAACCTTGGTCAACATCTATGCACCAAACGCTACACCTATTAAATACATAAAACAAGTTAACTGAACCGAAAAGAGAAATAGACAGCACTACAATAGTGGTAGGAGATTTCAACATACCACTATCACCAAAGGATAGAAAGAAATTAAACAAAGATATAGAAGATCTAAATTATACAATCAACCAATTCCAATTTGTGGATGTATTCAGAGTACTGCAGCCAAGTAAAATTCAATTCACTTTCTTTTCAAGTGAACAGGTACATTCTCCAGAGTTGATCATGTACAATGTAAGCTTCAAAAAATTAAAAACATTGAAATAATATATTTGTTCAGACCACAATACCATAATAATAGAAATTAACCACAAAAGAGTAAAGCTTACAAAACTACCCATATGGAAACTAAAAAGTCTCTGCTGGAACATGATTGGCTTATAAAATAAAATAAAGAATGAAATAAAAAGGTTCCTTGAAATAAATGACAATGAAAATACAATTTACCAAAACTTCTGTGATATAGCTAAGGCAGTCCTCAGGGGCCAGGTTGCAGCAATAGGTATACACATAAAAAAGGAAGAAAGAAGAAGAATCAATGCTCTTACTCAACACCTTCAACAAATAGAAAAAGGATCAACAATCTAATCCTACAACCTCTATAAGAAAAGAATACACAAGGACAAGAGCTGAAATCAATGATATAAAAAACAGAAAAACAGTTGAAACTGTCAGACCAGGAGCTGGTTTTTCGAAAGGATCAATAAAATTGACAAACCACTGGCAAATATACCAAAAGAAAAAGAAAAAAAAAGCCACAGATGACTCAATTAAAAAATGACAGAGGTGATATCACAAGAGCACCAGAGGAAATTAAATCAATGATATCAGAATATTACAAAAAGCTATACTCTGATAAATTCCAAAACCTAGAGGAAATAGACAAAATACTTCAAAACCATCCCTGCCCAGATTGAAAAGAACAAATATAGAACATTTGAACAAGAGAAGAAACTGAAAAGGTCATAAAAAGACTTCCCCATAAGCAAAGTCCTGGACCAGATGGCTTCACAGTTGAATTCTGCCAAACATTCAGAGAGGATTTAGCACATATTCTACATAAATTATTTAAAAAAAATTTAGAAAGAAGGAATACTTCCGGATTTATTCTATGAAGCAAGCATAGCCCTAATACCAAACCTGGGCAAAGATATTACCAAGAAAGAAAACTATGGACCAATATCTCTCATGAATATAGGTGCAAAAATCCTTAACAAAATCCTAGCCAATAGAATCCAAAAGCAGATAAAAAAGAATAATTTACCATGACCAAGTGGGATTCATAACAAGTATGCAAGGATGGTTCAATATAAGAAAAACTATTAATGTAATTTACCATACTAACAGAGTAAATAAAAAGAACCATATGAACCTAGCAATTGATGCATTAAAGGCATTTGACAAAATTCAACATTCCTTCCTATAATAAACTCAGCTAAATTGGAATAGGAGGAAATTTCCTCAACATAGTGGAAAGTATGCAAAACCAAGAGCCAACATAATTCTCAATGCAGAAAGACTAAAAACATTTTCTTTGAAAACAAGGACCAGACAAGGATGACCATGGTCACCATTTCTTTTCAACATTGTATTGGAATTGCTTGCTAGGGAAATATAACAAGAGAAGGAAATAAAAGGCATCCAGATCTGCAAAGAGATGGCTAAACTGTCACTATACACAGATAATATGATAGTGTACACAGAAAACCCCCAAAACTCAACAAAACCTGTTAGAGTTAACAGACCAATTTAGTAGAGTAGCAGGACATTAGATCAATATCTAAAAATCAATAGGATTCCTCTACAATAACAAAGAGAACTGAGAAAGCAATCAAGAAAGCAATACCATTTATAATAACCAACCACAAATTGAGATACTTGAGAGGGAGGCTTACTAGAGATACATAAGACCTATACAAAGAAAACTATTTTCTTTCTGCAAGACACAGTAAAAGACCTAAAGATTTGGAAAAATGTACCCTGTTCTATGGATAGGGAGACTCAATATTGTGAAAATGACAATCCTACCATAAGCAACCTACATGTTCAATGCAATACCAATTCAGATACCAAATTAATTTTTCAAGGAGATTGAAAAGGAAATCATCAAATTTATTTGGAGAGGCAAGAGACCCTAAATAAGCAAAACACTTTTGAGAAACAAAAATGAGGTTGGTGGCACAGTGATCTCTGGCTTCAAAACCTATTATGCAGCAGTAATCACAAAAACAGCATGGTACTGTTACAATGACAGACACATAGACCAATGGAACAGAACTGAGAACTCAAAGATAGATCCAGCTACCTATGGTCAACTGATATTCGACAAAGAAATCAGAGCTATCAAATGGGGACATGATAATCAAATGGTGCTGGCCAAACTGGATTTCCACCTCCAGATAGCTGAAACAGGATCACATCTCACACCACACACAAAAATATAACACTGTAACATTCATAAGAGACAAACTGAGATCAAGCTTAGAAGCACTAATCCAAGGTCTAAAGAGACTAACAAATAAAACCAGAAATGTACAATCTGAAGAGGATAAAATTGATGCTGTGACTTTCTAAAGTTTAAATCCATGTGTGCATCAAAACCTTTTTTCCAACAGGGTGAAAAGAAAACTTTAAGATTGGGAAAAACATTTGCTAATACCATCTCAGACTAGAGTCTTATAACAAAAATTTACAGAATACTCCTGGGCCTCCACAAGAAAATGACTGATAATCCAATTACAAAATGGACAAAAGACAGAATTTTCACAGAGAAAGTTATTAGAATGGCTAACAGACACAGTAAGAAATACTCAAAATCACTAGCAATAAGAGATGCAAATCAAAACCACAATGAGGTACCATGTCACTCCAGTAACAGTAGCAAAGTTGAACAAGGCAACAAGTATTAAATGTTGGAGAGGATGTGGTGAGAAAAGAACTCTTATACATTTTTGGTGGGATTATACAATTATACAACCATTCTGTGAGGCAGTTTGGGGCTTCCTCAAAGAGCTGAACACAGAAATTGCATATGACCCAGGTATTCCACTACTTGGAATGTACTCTGAGAAAACGAGAACTGAGGCACAAACAGAGATTTGTACACCACTTTTTGTAACATCATTACACCATCGCAAGAACATGGAAACAGCACAAATGTCCAAAAACAAATGAATGGATTTAGAGATTATGATACATTCACACAATGGAATACTATGCAGCATGCAGGAGCAATGACTCTGTAAGTTATTACCTAACATTGGAGGGACTAAAGAGCTTTATGCTGAGTGAACTCACTCCATCCATCACAATGCTACCAATCACCCCAGTGAATTAATAAACTTAAATTAAAAGGAGCAGTATTTATCCAATTTTTTAACTTTATTACTAATTTTCTTTTAAAAGTATGAAGTATGTGCATTTTATAAACTGTGAATTTTTATAGTACTAACTTTGTGTATAAATGACCTGTAATAACAGTTTAACAGATATGGGGGATACAAAGTTTGACTTTTACTAATCACAAGAAAGAAAAAATCCTATCAACAGCTACAGAGGCAATGTCAATGAATTTGAGTATGCCCCTACATCACACTCCTTTCTATAAATCTCATAGCAATTTTCTTTCCCTTGATACACTGGTGTTTTTTTTTTAATTTAACATGAATTCTATTGGTTGTCATCAATTCCAAACAGATTCATAACTGACCCTCACAGCTGAAAGTCTTTGAGTTTTTGTTGTTGTTATAGTGGATTTTCATCAAGTTGAGGATGACTCATAGCAACACTATGGATAGAAGACCTGAAGCCTTTCTTTAACTATTGTCATCTGTCAAAGTTTGTACAGTGTCCAGAAGCTTTACTGGCTGTATATTGCAGGAGAAGAGATTGCCTATATTTCTAACACAAAATAGTTGGTTGACCTGAGCCACCTGCCTTTGGGTTGGCAGCATAATTTCTTATCTATCTTTGTTTTAATTATGTGCTATTGAGTTGTCTGCAATCCCATGAACAGGGCTCTGAAACTTAACCTATCCTGAGCAAACCTCACAAGCTCCAACACTCTTGGTCATGATCATTTTGTCAAATCATCTCTTTGAGGATTTTCCTCTCTTGAACTGGCCTTTCATCTTTCCAAGTATAATGTCCTTCTCCAAGGACTGACGCCTCCAGACAACATGTCCAAAGTATATGAGAGGAAATTTCACCATCCTTTCATCCAAAGATCATCCTGCTTTTCACTTTGTCCAAAAAGAATCTATTTTTAATCTTGACTATCCATTTAATACTCTTCTCTAGCACCACAACTCAAAGGAATCAATTCTTCTTTGATCATATTTTGTCCCTGTCCAGCTTTTAGATATCTTAAAAATTGAAAAAACTATGGCTTGGATCTCACACACCTTAGTTCTTACACTGACAGCACTGTTCTTTGGCACTCTGTAAAGGTCCTTGAAAGTCGATATTCTTCTCTATGTCAACCATAATTTAGTTTAGATCCTGTAGCTTTCAAAATGGCTTTTCTAGCCATTGCCTCAGTCCCCTCTGGAGGTGCGGTCTCCAGCTTCCTCAACTGTAGGCATGTTTCACCGTTGATCAGTTTCTTCTAAATCCTCAACAATTGTAGGGCCAACAAAAGAAGGAAAGCTGGCCAGATCCCGGAAAGACTTTGGCAAGGCATAGCCTGCTGGATCTCTGAAGATGAAGCCAGAGTTAAAGGTTTTATTTGCTGACTTGCTATTTCTATAAGATAAAGTTTTCTAGATGATTGAGGAATCCAGAGGCTTCTTGCATTTTTGCTTCTTGACTGAACCTGGACTTTCACAGGTGGACTGAAAAGCTGTCTGAAATAATTGAGGGATTATGTCTTGCAGTTAAGATGTTTCAAGGCTGTTCACTAAACTGGAAATTCATTCTGTGTTATGCTTTGCCTTCCTCACTGCCCCCACCTTATTTCCTTATTAAACCCCACAACTATGAGTAAAGTCAAGTATGTGAGTCAATTTGCAATAAAAACCAGACACAGTGATTAGTAGAGGTAGGTGCAGGAGCATATGAGGGCATGTCTAACTTTGTAGGCATTTGTTTGGTACTGTGGATGTGTGGTAAAAATGATTAATGTGTGGATGTTATTGATAAGGACAGTTACCCTTTGTAGATTTAATTGTGTTCAGATTCAGTCATCCCCACCTTGCCATTAATCATTTTGCAAATCCACACAGTCAAATTCCGTTGTACAGTTGATAAATCATAAGTAGATTTCCTTCTGGTAATTTCTGCTTTCAGCCACTATCCATCTGACATCAATAGTGATATCTGTATTGCCACAGCCTCTTCTAATCAAGCTTATATTTTTGGCAGTTCTTTGTTGATGTAGTGTTCTAGTTGTTTTTGAATACTCTTCAGCAAGATTTTGCTAGCATGTAGTATCAATAATATTTCTTGATAATTTCCACTTTGCAATGGTCACAAAGAACTTAAAGACAGCATTCTTGATTGCAAGGTTTGTTTGTTTGTTTGTTTTAACTAAGTGAAATATTGCAATTCAGATTGGAAACACTTAGGATACAATTCACCAATAAGGATAGATTCTTCTCAGCTGTACTCACAGGTAAGCCTCTCTGTAATCCTTAACCTCTCCACCTTGGGTTCTGTCCTGATTATACAAGTGTTGCAAAGCTCTATTAATATAAATACCAATAATGTGAGACCACAAACTCTGCCAATAAGTTTAGGTCCAAAGCTTTGTGAATCTGATGACTTCACTCAGCTCTATCTCCTATTATCTGTTTCTCTGGTGCCTCTGTCTGAAATGCTGTGTCTTGTGTACTCATGTTCTGCTTTGGTCCATCTTTATTTCACAAAATAATATCTCACCTAAATAATTCATTGCATTTTGTGCTTCTTTCTTCATGGTAGTGAGATTGGCTTTTACTACCTCTGAGCCTGCTCAATTTACCTGGTGGGATGGTAGCACTGATTGTCGCCGTGTTAGCTTTCCACATGTTTGGAACCTCTTGTTTGCAATTGTATTCTGGAAAGTAAGTTGTCATGATTTCATTAACAATCAAGTGTGGCTGTTTAGTCATTTTTATTTAATTAACAATCAGGTATAAGTTATATGGTCATTTTGATTTAATTAACAATCAAGTTATGGGCTGGAAGCCTCTTGTTTAAACCAATCAGCAGTTGGTGGGTTGGCCTCTTATGATTAAAAGTCAGTCAAGTTGAGGGCCACAGTCCCTCTGGCCTGGTGTGAAGATTGATTTGCTATTAGAATTCAAAGCTAAATTGGCAGTTTGTTGTGTTTCAGGAGAACATTGCTTTAACAAGTATAGATAGCACTTGTCTGTCAGTTTGCTGTACTGAGATAACTTACAGGTTACTGTAATACTGAAATATCTGTAATACTTAAATACAGTGGTACTAGCGTGTTAAATACAATAAGATTTACCCATGGTTGACAGGTTTTAATAGAGCTCTCAGATTAACACAGACATGGAATCAGGATTGACCATCTACTTCATAAATATGCCATTAAAAACTCTATGAACACTAGAAGGATGTGAATGTTTTTAGTAGTGTAGAGGTAAAGACCAGATTAGTAGTCAAATAAGGAAAACAATGACAAACATCATTTAATAACTGGAACATGGAATGTACATAGTTTGAATATTGGAAAACTAGAAATTTTAAAAACTTAAATGGAACACATGAACATTGACATACTAGACACTAGAGAGAAGAGTTAGACCAGCTTTGGCTACTTTGAATCAGATAATCATATAGTATACTGGGAATGAAAACCAGAAGCATGATGTTACATTCATAGTCATGAAGAAGAAGAAGGAAAAAAAAACCCTATGCCCAAATAACAATCATAATAGATTCTTTGAGAAAACATGAATAGATTATAAAGTTATTGTTCCAGAAAGAAATAGTTACTTCAGATTTACTTCAGGAAGTAATATTTGATAAAGAATTAATGGTACTAAAAGAAGTCCAAGCTTTACTGAATAAATCAACCCACAATAAGTTTCCAGGGATTAATACCAATGAATGTGTTTCAACAGATAAATTCATCTTTGAAGAAGTTAACTCTCTTAGGTGAAAATATGTGGCTGTTTCTGAAGAGATGCAATGCAGTTCTGGAAATACTCATTGGTTTACACAAAGAAATTATCAAGATACCTATCCAGGCAAACTGACCTTAAGAGATCCAAATATATCTTCATTTCAAAGAGAACTGATGCAACAAAATGTGGATATTTTAAAACAATATACTGAATATTGCAAACAAGTGAAACTTTGCTGAAATTGTTCAAAAATATTTGGACCAACCCATTGATAAGTAGTAGATATGAGGATTAGTATTAAAAAGATTTTGTCTGAAAACAAATAATGTTGTTTTTATGTGCCATTGAGTCGCTTGCAACTCATAGCGACCCTATGTACAACAGTCCTAAACTCTGCTCTGTCCTGTGCCAATCACACTGTCACTGATACACCCATCCCGTATACCCCAATCACTGAATCAATTCACCTCACAGAGGGCCTTCCCATCCTGCGCTGTCCTTCCACCCTCCCAAGTATGATGTCCCTCTCCACGGACCGGTCCCTCCTTACAACATATCCAAAGTATGTTAGATGGAACCTCAGATTCCTTGCCTCCAAGGAGCCGCCTGGTTTAACCCTTTCCAGGATGAATCTGTTTGTTTTCCTAACAGTCCATGGTACCCTCAATACTCTTCTCCAGCACCACAGCTCAAAGGCATCAATTCTCCTTCTATCCTCCCTAGTCATTGTCCAGCTCTCTGAT
>NW_006400219.1:775040-777106 GCF_000299155.1 Elephantulus edwardii | reverse complement strand
CTTAACCTTTATCCAGAAATGTAAAAAGGGATAAAAATGTTTTAATCCTGAGCTTCAACTATTGACCTCTAATCCTCAAGAGAAGGTTGGGGGAGAGGGTCAGGACAGAAGTTCAGTGTTCCTCCTACCCCTAGAGAAAAGGAAAAGTCCCAGACACTATTAACTGGGTCTAGAACAGGACCCTAAGGAGAATGGGACCCCTTTTCTCCTAGCACCAGTTTTAGCACTCCCCCAACCCTGCCCCTGTCCCCAAAACTCCTCTTCAACGGAGAATAAACCTTTCAAATTCTTGAGACTGGTCCAGGAATGTGGCACATGGCACAGGTCACACAGGCTGCTCTCTGGCCACAGCTAGTGCCTGATGACTTCCAGCTCCAGCCTCCGGTAACCTTTCGCCTGAAGTCAGGTTCCGGGCCTGTGAGGATTACTGGGTGGCACCAGATTGTTATTATAAGCAATGACATTTCTGAAGAGGAGGAAAGTGATGAAGAAGACAGTGAGGAGGAGGAGGAGGAGGAGGAAGAAGCTGACTTGTGCTCTGTCCTACCTGCCAAGAAGCACCGGAAATACGTCTTTTAATTTCCTGGCTACTGGTGCCAAGGGTGTTGACTGTGGAGCCAAGCAAACTAAAGCTGTGAACAATCTCAGTCTCTTCACCATTGATCCTGATGTTACCAATTGGTGCAGTGGTGAGAATCTTTGTCTTCTTGACATTGAGCCTCAGTCCATACTGAAGGCTGCAGTCCTTGACCCTCTGCAGCAAGAACTTCCGGTTCAAGATATTGTGCTTTTTTTTAAAAAAAAATTTAAAATATTATATTGGTTTCCATACAGTGTCGTATGTGTTTTATACTTTCCTTCATTCACATTGTGTTAATAGACTCATTCCCATACATTGTTTTATAAAATAATCACCATTAATTTACGTCAACCATTACACCATCTTATCAAGTCCCCACTACATCATTCCCATTTCTCTCACCTCCTCTTCCTGCCTACCAAATTCTTCAACCCTATGTTTTCCTTTCTGTCCACCCTCAGGCCTCCTGTTCCTTCTCCCCCACTCTTGCCTTAGTACCTTAATACATATCCTAATAGTAATCTTTCTATTTTTACAATCATTATTTACTTGTGTTTTATTGATATTAAAGATATTCAACTGTTTGGATCATAACAAAGTATAGATGACTTTTCAATAAATGACAATTCTAAAGCAATTAATTAAACTCATGAGTAATTTATACATTGAACAAGAAGCAGTTACTTGAACAAAAGAAGAGGTTACTTCATGTCTTAAAATAAGGTGTGTGTCAAGGTTGCTAACTTTAACCAAACCAATACAATTTTAAGAACAAGTCTGAAGCACTAATCACCAATGATCGAAGACAACAACAGCTGTGGGATGAAGTCAAGAATACCTTCCATGAAGAGAGCACAATGTCTTTTTTTGTTTATTTGTTTGGTTTTGGTTTTGGGGTTGGGGTTTTTTTGGAGAGCACAATGTCTTTTTTTGTTTGTTTGTTTGTTTGTTTTTGGTTTTGGGGTTTTTTTTGAGAGCACAATGTCTTTAAAAAGGCAGAGGGGAAAGTAAACGTCAAAATGGACGTCAAAAGGAAGGAATGCTGTTGCATTAAAGCATCTAGAAACCAAAATAAAGAGGAGAGGAGCTGAAGAGAAGATTTCAAAAGACTATACAAGAAGACAAAGCAAAATAATACAACAAAATGAGTGAAGAGCTGGAGTAATAGAATAAGAAGGGCAGAACTCATTCTTCATTTCTCAAGCTGATAGAACTAAAAAAAATTTCAAACCTCAAGTTTCAATACTGCAAGATGCCATGAGTAAAATCTTCAATGATCCAGGAAGCAATAATAGAAAATAATATGGTAATAATAAATAATAGAAAAATCACTCCACCAATAAAGAATTTATCAACACCGAAAAATTTCAAGAAATAGAATGTGAACAAGAGCCAATGGTAATAAAGAAAAAAAGCTCAATCTAAGTTGACACATTGGCAAATATAAGACCCCAGAAATTAATGGGATACTGACTGACATTATTTC
>NW_006400219.1:772810-773816 GCF_000299155.1 Elephantulus edwardii | reverse complement strand
TTGAAGACTAAAGTTGAACCTAATTCAGGCTATGGTCTTTTCAATCACTTGCTACACATCTGAGAGTGGACAATGAATAAGGATTACAGGAGAATTGATGCCTTTGAATTGCGTTGGAGAAGAGTGCTGAATATCCTGACAAAAAATGACTGTGGACTAACAAAAAAATGAGCCCTATATGTATTGGAAAGGGTACTATGGTTGAGTTGATTTTGACCCATAGCATGTCTATATGGAACAGTTCAAAATGCTTCCTTAATATACAGCATCCTGACAATATCCATTGTGTCTAAATCTAAATACATTGTTATGTTGTTACAAGCTGTTGTCAAGTCAAGTAAAAGTTATAAAAATTTTATGAACAGCCAACCTGAACGCTGCCTTATCCTGTGCCATCCTCATCATCTCTGACACACTAGATTCCATTGCTGAAGTCACCCTGTCAATCCATCTCCTTGGGGATCCTGTCAGCCATGAGGACCTGATGTGGGCCACCCTTAGCCTAGTGTCCTTCAGATCCACACTTAAAGCAAGTGAATGGGAGCATCCTCTCTACTCCCTTGCCTATCTGTGCCTCTCATCTGTGACACTGTCTCCTGAAGTGGCCCAGCTTTCCACAGTGGAAGCAATTCTGACCTCCTTTATTACCTTTGGGTAGCATTGTTTATGAGTATGACTTCCTTTTCCTGACACAGGCCCTAAACTGGCAGCAATAGCTGCCCCAATAATTTTGGCCATTCTCTGGTCTTTTCTCTTCCCTCTATCCCAGTTGTTAAAAGAGGGAAAAATTTAAACAAATATATAACAAATAATTTAGAACAGTATAATCTTTTAAGTTTAAGGCTAGAAATATTATCAATATGATAAGTTCCAATGCAGAGATATATGTTCCAATGCAGTTCCTATTTTCGATAAATGGTTTTGATAAAAAGAATATTGTAAATGTGGATACAGTTCCACTATTCCTCCTCCATGCCATGATATAGTGTTCTTAGCATGAGCAGTT